>NC_073695.1:160121690-160260826 GCF_029784165.1 Wyeomyia smithii | reverse complement strand
CTCAGGGAGTGTGGGGTTAGTTTGAATCAGTGACCGGACCCACTAAAACCACTCCAGTCTCCAGCCCATAATACTCCCCGGGACCACCGCTAGGTATTGCTTCGGGGAGCGGCTTTTGTGCTCTGTGCACCCTCTTGGTTCTATAGATCTCTTTGCTAACTTAGCTAACTAACCTGGAGACTGGCCGTTAGCTAACACTGGCGTGTCGGTGGTCAACCTGTCGCCTGTTTTGCAATTATAAACTATTTGAGAGGCGGCTGTACAAACCGCCCTCCAAATGTTTGGGTCTTTACACATCTTCCGAACTAGGTTGTCCGGAGTGGTGTCTGGCCCGCTAACTACCATCATGTCGCTCCGCGCATGCACAAAACGAGGGCACACGAAGAAGACATGCTCAGCAGTTTCTTCCGCATCCGCGCACTCGGGACACATGGGGGACCCCGCATGCCCGAATCTGTGTAGATACTGCCTGAAGCAACCATGACCTGACAGAATCTGTGTCAAGTGGAAGTTAACTTCTCCATGGCGCCTCCCGACCCATCCGGATACGTCCGGAATAAGTCGATGCGTCCATCTACCCTTTGCGGAATTGGACCATTCCTGCTGCCATCTGATCATCGAGGATGACCTTCTGGTGCCTCGTATACCCCTTGTGTCACGTTGATCGAAGCATTCTACGTCCTCCTTAATGGCTATGCTGATAGGCATCATGCCGGACAGGACGCAGATTGCGTCGTATGACACTGTGCGGTACGCGCTCACAACCCTCAGGCACATGAGCCTGTAGGTACTTGCCAGTTTTCGACGATGACTGTTGGTACCTAACGCTTTGGACCACGCTGGCCCACCATACCTAAGTATGGACGAAACCACGCTGGCAAGAAGTTTACGCTTGCTGCCATATACCGCTGAGCTATTGGACATCATTCGAGATAGTCCTGCAGCGGCCGTTGAAGCCCTCTTACAGGCATAGTCGACGTGACTCTTAAATGTGAGCTTATCGTCAACCATAACCCCCAAGAGCTTCAAGGAACGCCTTGAGGTAATGGTGCAGTCACCGACTCTGACCACCGCCTGTTGCTCTAATTTGCGGTTGTTCACAACCGTAACCTCCGTTTTATGGTGCGCTAACTCCAGTTTCCTAGAGTGCATCCAGTCTTCGACCTTGCGTATGCAGTGCGCGGCCGTCAACTCGACCTCTTCGATCGACTCGCCGTAGACCTCTAGCGTGATGTCGTCTGCGAAACCGACGATCACAACCCCTACAGGGAACTTTAGTTTCAACACCCCGTCATACATGACATTCCACAACACCGGGCCCAGGATGGAACCTTGCGGTACCCCTGCGGTGATTGGGACGCACTTCTGACCCTCCTCCGTGTTGTAAACTAGTACCCGATTCTGGAAATAATTTTCCAAAATCTTGTACAACGACATCGGTACGTGGATGCTGCTAAGCGCGAGCGCTATGGAGTCCCAACTGGCGCTATTGAATGCATTCTTCACGTCAAGCGTGACGATAGCGCAATAGCGAATGCCCCAACTCTTACGCTGGAGTGCTACCTCTGCCGTCTTGGTGACAGAGAGAATAGCATCCAGCGTGGATCTACCTTTCCGGAAGCCGAACTGGTTACTTGCCAGACCGTTTACACCCTCTGTGTACTTCACCAGTCTGTTGAGGATAATCCTCTCAAGCACCTTGCCCGTAGTGTCCAGCAGACAGATAGGTCTGTATGCCGATGGGTCCCCTGGCGGTTTCCCAGCCTTCGGCAACAGCACCAATCTCTGTCGCTTCCACCTGTCCGGAAAGAGGCAGTCATCCAGGCACTTCTGCATGACTGCTCGAAATAGATCGGGGGCCACTTTCATGGCCGTCCTGATGGCCAAGTTCGGGATTCCATCCGGTCCCGGTGCCTTGCTCACCTTTAGGGAGTTGGCGATCACGATGAGTTCCTCATTCGTAACCCTTACCTCCTCCACAACCTCTGCACGGCTGCCGTCTCTCACGGATTGGATGCCCGGCAGGTTGGCCGACCATCCCTGGTCTGTGTCTGAGATACTGGAACGTCGGACGTGAGACTCAGCAACCGGAGGCCAAGGATTTGGCTCGTGTCGTGGAAAGAGTCCCTCGATGATACGCTTCAGCATCGCTGGTGATCGCTCTGCAGGCGCCAACACGCCTTTGGTCTTCGCCATTACGACTCTGTAGGCGTTGCCCCACGGATTCGTATTGGCACTCGCGCATAGCCTATCGAAGCAGGCCCTTTTGCTCGCCTTTATCGCACTTTTATGCGCCGATCTTGCAGATCCGAATACTACACGGCGCTCTACCCTCTGTGCATCGGTACGTGCACGTTGCAACATCCGTCTTGCACGGAGGCACGCGCTACGGAGGTCCGCTATCGCGTCGGTCCACCAGTATACCGGTGACTCACCATTCCTAGGTTGGCGGGTCCTAGGCATGGTGGCGTCGCACGCCCGCGATAATGTGGCAACTAATTGGTCAGCACTCGGGCGGAGCCAACTGCCCCCCTCGCGCTCTCTTCTCATTACTTCTGCAAATACCTCGGCATCGAAATGCGATGTCTTCCACCCGCGGACGGTCGGAGTATTGGCTCTACCCATCGCCTGCCGCCTCACGTTCTGGACTACGCTATAGCAGACCGACTGGTGGTCACTATAGGTGTAGCCATCGTCTACCCTCCAGTTCACGATCAGTCCTGGGCTGGAGAACGTCACGTCGATGATCGACTCCGCACCATTTCTGCTGAATGTACACTTGGTTCCAACGTTGGCCAGATCTAGGTTGAGCTTTGCCAAAGCTTCCAACAAGATCTGACCCCTCCGGTTCGTGCGGCGGCTTCCCCACTCAACAGCCCAAGCGTTGAAGTCGCCCGCCACTACTAAGGGTGTTAGTCCCGTCAGCTCCATAGATAACAAATCGACCATCTGGGTGAACCTTTCGATAGACCAACGCGGCGGAGCATAACAACTGCAGTAGAACACTCCGTCCACCTTGGCAACCGCGTATCCTTCATTTGAGGTTGACACAACCTCCTGAACCGGGAACTTGCTGGTCGTGCATATGGTCGCCGTACTGGACTTATCTGCAACCCAATTACCGTTTCCGGGAGGAATGCACTAGGGGTCCGATACGATTGCGATGTCCGACCGCGACTCAGACGCTGCTTGGTATAGCAGCTGCTGTGCCGCATAGCAATGGTTCAGGTTCAATTGTGTCACCCTCACGCCCGTGTTTTCGTGGCCGCCTTACCGGCTGGGCACCGTGGGCCTCCCATAAAGTGCTTGGCGTCCCGTTTTCCAGTACATACCAAGCACTTGGGAGGCTCCCCGCAGTCTTTAGCTTATGGCCAGCACCACCACAACGCCTACATAACTGGCTCCTATCGGGCCCCTTGCAGGTCCAGGACTTGTGTCCTCCCTCGAAACACCTGAAGCAAACGTCCGGCTGCTGGAGTATGCTCAGGGGACATACTGACCAGCCAACCTTAAGTTTGGCTGTCTTCAGGGCCAGAGTTGCATCGGCCGATGCAAGCCGGAAAGTGGTCACCTGGGTCCCCGCTGGACCCTTTCGGAGGCGAATTACCTCAGTGGCTACTTCCACTCCGCACTTCTCCTTGAGGGCCTGTGCAATATCGCACCTCTCGGTGATTTCATCCAGGTTTTTGAGCTGGAGAGTCACCTCTGAGGTGAGTGCCCGAATTTGCACATCTTTCCCAAGGACCTGCTCGGCTACCGTCTTGTAGGCAGCGCCCTTGTTTTTAGCATCCTTACGGAGCTCAAGGATCATCTCGCCGGTGCGAGAACGACGGATGGTCCGCACATCCGCTCCCAGATCCTTGAGCTGGGTTTCGCCTCTCATTTTCTTCAAGACTTCGGAGTACTTGGACCCCTCCGTCTTGAAATGAGGGCGTCGCCCCTGCTTCGCGCCTTCTTTCCTATTTTTGGACGATTTGTCGTCTTCTCGTCGTTGCGCTTGCTGTCTTTTTGGCGCTTCCTTCCTCCCACGGTAACCCAAGGGTTTCCCGTAGCTGCCACTTCGGCAGACTTTTCGGCGGACTTGGAGGCCGTTGGTGTGCTATCTCGCGGGCTTAGCACAACCAACCGTTTCTTGCTGTTCTCGGGGGCTTCCCCCGGAGAGTGCCTTGCTCTTTTTGCGGCTGACCCGGAGGCGCAAACCGCTGCAAACATGCAGGTGTCCGTTTGGACCGACTTCGTCGCCCTTCCGGTCACCTCCGTTGCATTCTTCTCTGCAGCCACCGCTCTTGCCTTGAGCTCGGCGTGCTCCTTCTTCGCAGCATCGACGGAGGACCGAAGCATGTAGAGAGCCTGCTTCAGGTACTTCGTCGTGTTGGTGCGACTTTTCGCAAACTCGATTATGGCATCGAGCTGCTCCGACAGCGCTACTACCTTCGGTAGCGTGTCTCGCTGTCTTCCGACCGCCTTTATCAACAGTGGACCAGCCACTGCGATGTCTTGCGTCGATCCGGTAGGCGTACTGCCTTTGCCGTCTTCGCAGGCGTCCTTTACTGCATCCATCTCCGCCTTTCTCGGCGGAGACCTCTGGATGCCTCCTCGTGCAAACGGGTTTTTCAACCCATCTGCGCCCAATTGTTGATCTTCATTATTACTGTTCATTTTTTTAAGTGGGTCCCCCTTCCAGCCGCTATCCTTATCCATACTGGAGTGGTCGCCTATCTGGTCCCATGGTAGTCTATGCCGAAGCAGTGAGGCCATGGCTAGGGGCGGCTGCCATAGCGCATTATGAGCAACTATGACACCCCCGACCGGCGCAAGTCAGGAAAGGACATCTGATCCCACTCCTGCCCGGTTCCCACCGGGCAATGAATTTGGTACGTACTGGAAGTCCTGCCAGGTTTTACGGGACGGAGACCCCTGCACCGGTTGTTGTCTCGCCGTTTAAAGCCGTTGTCACACGACCTTACTAAGGGAGCTCGGCGCAGGTGCCAGCCCAGAATCGTGGTACGAAAACGAAATCCGACTCTTATCATATGGCGTTGCGACCAGTTACCGTAATTGGGAACTTACTGGCATCAATCCCAATGGGCGAATTAGTGCATTTGGGTGGTGGGAGCGGCACTATTCGCTCCGTCAGAGCTGCTTCCGGATAATGTGGCTTTTGTGAGAATTCGGCGGCCCAATGCCTGAGTCTCACCACAACCTAGGCTAGCTCTCGCTGATGGTCCGGGACTGCGTTCTTGCAGTTAGCACTTCCGTGGCCTACGGTAATCGCCAAATACCGACCCGTGGTGGCATACAGCTCTGCCAATATATATATATATATATATATATATATATATATATATATATATATATATATATATATATATATATATATATATATATATATATATATATATATATATATATATATATATATATATATATATATATATATATATATATATATATATATATATATATATATATATATATATATATATATATATATATATATATATATATATATATATATATATATATATATATATATATGGGGGTTGCGCAAAACGATTGAAGTTTGACTTTTTGGAAAACCGAAAAATCACCCAAGAAGGGGGTACGTGAAATTTCGATTTTCGAAAGTTTTTTTGATGCCAAATGACTTCAAAACGCCATCGAAAATTGGTGTCATCTGAAATTTTTTTTTTGCAAAAATTGACATATAGTGTCGGACATAAGTTAAGCAACCATGCGGTACAACAGATAACTTTTATTATTGCTTGAAGTATAATTACTTTCTCAAGTATTTATTCCATCCATATGATAGCTATAACAACAAGCAGTCACACACCATTTTGTAGAATCACGTTGTGAAAAGTTTCTTGGCAACACTGCTCAAAAATGTAAATAGTGCTTAAGCTCCTGCGACATAAATTAAGCAACATGCAAATTTGGTAAACAAAGTGGTCGATACAGGTTATCACGTGGACAATTATTGCTATTTTATATTTTTCAACTTTCGAACTTGATGAATTGATCAAATTTTGATCAAATATTGTTGGTGTTAACTTAGTGGGGTTTCGGTGAAATGAGGTACCCACTATGTAAAATATTCATTTATTATAAAATAAACTAAGCTAATTAAAAGACGTGTGAGCCATCTTGTGCTTTAACTAAGACCGATCTCCGCTCCACCGTACAGTGGGGAATCGCTGGCCATCAGCCAAAAATTTTTTTTTTCGTTAGCTATTTCATAATATTTTTCCTTTATTGTTATAACATTCAAGTGTCTAAATCCGAAATTTGGGCGCATTATAATGAAATCTGATTTTTTTTTTGACTTTTCAAAGCTTGTGTGACGGATATCAAAATCACACAGCAAGAGAGTAAGCGCCTATCTCATTAGTCTGTTTGCTGTATAAATGGGGATTTCCTTTTTGGATCAAAAAATTGTGAGGAGCGGTTTGTGGTCGGTTTCCAGAATAAAATGCCGACCAAAAAGCATTCGGTGGAACTTGGTTACCGCAAAAATCAGTGCTAACCCTTTCTTCCCAATTTGGCTGTATTTACTTTCAGCTGCTGTTAAGCTGCGCGACACATGACAAATAGCGCGCACGGTCCCATCTGGGAATATATGCGCAATTTGGGCCCCCAGGCCAAGCATAGATGCATCGGCAGACACAAGAATTATAAGCTTCGGGTTGTAGTGCGTCAAAAGTAGTAGGGACTGGAGAATCTCTCGGAACCACTTTGCAGACCACTCGAACTTTGTTTCCACTTTGAGCAACTGGTCCATAGGGTGTCGCAAGGCGCGCATTTCCTTTACGTACTTCCCATAGTAACTCACTGCGCCCAAATATGACCGAAGAGTAGCAATGTCGTGCGGTGCTGGCATATTTACAATTGAGGAGACTTTTTCCGGATCAGGCTTAATACCTTTCTCGTCCAAGATCTGACCCAAGTATTTAACCCGCTTCATTCCAAAATCGCATTTTTCTATGCGAACTGAAAACCCATATGCTCGCAACCGCTCGAGAACCAAAAAAGGTTTCTCTGATGCTCAGCCTCTGATGCACCACCAACCAAAATATCATCCAGGTAACCAACCGCGCAATCAAGACCAGCTAGCATTGTGTCCATTAATTGCTGAAATGAACCTGGGGCTGATCTAATGCCTGGTGATAACCTGGTGAATTGGAAAAGTCCTTTGTGTGTCTTTATGGTCAGTAACGGTTGACTGGCTTCATTGACTGCGACCTGCAAACAGGGATGATACAGATTTTTCTGTATTTTACAGATTTTTGAACTGAAAAAGCAATACAGAATCTGTATAACAGAATTACAGAATATTGCCAAAAATACAGATTTTACAGATTTTTTTGTTATACCAACGAACTGAAATCAATTTCAAAAGTAGAATTCGATTCGATTTTCGAAGTTTTGTAAAAAAAAACAACATCAGGATTATGTAGGTATCGATGAAGAAAAAATGGAATGTGACTTGAACGAAGCCCGAAAACGAACGTTTCGAAATATTTGTCAGGATTTCGATTCAAAATTCGTAAAACCAATTGCAAAGAGGTGCGATTTCACCGATCCTGTTGTTGAAATGGCAGCTTTAAGTAATCTTGATCGTTCGTGAAATTGGAAAATTTAAATGATGCGACAATTCCCCAAATTCGTAACAAAACTGACTGACAAGGGCTGTCTAACGAATTTCGCACGCTTGAAAAAAACTTTTTGACCGGAAGATTCATTGAAACAAATGACTTAACTTGGTCTGAGCTGTTGAACACCATTAGGCGGGATGGTAATTTCAAGTTACTATTACAGATCATTTGTGAGATTTTTTTTATATAAATCCAAACTCTTCGGCTTGTTTAGAACGCATACTTTTAATATATAGTTGAAACCAGAAATTGCATGGCCCCTAAGCTAATGAGCTCAATTTCAAAAGCTGAAAGCTACGTTGCAGACCAAGGAGGAGATACTAATATCAAATTAACGAAAACTTTAAAAAATTAATTTAACAAAAACCTGTATGAACATCACGTAGAGAAGAATGAATTTTTCTAATATGTTCTGCAAGTAAATTTTTTCCATCCAAGATTCTGAGTTTGCTCGATACAGATTTTTAATACAGATTTTTTGGCCCGCGATACAGATATACAAATATTTTTAAAGAAAAATACAGATATAAATGTGGCAACCCTGCCTGCAGATACGCGTCGGATAAATCTATATGGGTGAAAATACGACAGTTAGCCATCTTGGCCAAAAATTTTTTTTGGGAGTGGTAGCGAATATTGATTCGATTCTTGAGCATTGTTTAGACCCGTCGAAATATCCGCGCAGATTCCAACAGTGCCGTTCGGCTTCCGCACCACGATAATAGGTGCGGCCCAGTCGGCGAAATCCACCTTCTTGAGGATAACAAGACTTTGTAAACGGTTGAGCTCGTCTTCCACTACGCTTTGCATGCTGTAAGCGACTGGCCGTTTCGGTTTAAAAACTGGTTTGGGGGTACCTTTGAGCACCAGTTTAATTGGCGTTTTATTGCAAAAACCCAATGTATCCGTAAAAACTTCCGGAAAGCGAGACTGCAGCTCTGATACGATTCGAGATTGCTGACTGGTAACTTGATTGTAGTACGATGCAATTGGCCGGTTCCATAACTCAAACAAATTTATCCAGTCAATACCTAAAATGTTTAGATGGACGTTAGGATCAGCAATCAAACACTTACCCCTTTTTGCAATGCCATTAAGGGTAATGTTACACTGGAGCCGTGACGTAAGCTGCAGTGGTTCTCCTGATGCTGTTTTAGCGCTGCAAACCGCTGCTGTCGTCTTCGGTCGACCAAGCTTCACCCATGATCGGTATGAAATAATGATAATATCGGACCCTGTGTCCAGTTGCAGACGTAGTGGAACTCCGCCCCTGGCTGACCTTCTGGACGGTTACTGTTTTGGTAGATGACTACCACTTCTTTTTTTTTGAATCTCTGCTCTTGACACGGTTCGCTGAATATTTAGCCGAAGAAAAACATGCACAATACCCCTCCTTGTGTCCGTGCTTTCCACACTCATGGCATTTGTGGTCCCGAAATCTGCAATCTTTGTTGTAATGCATGCCCAGCAGGGTGTTCTTGGTTGCTCCCGACTGCCGCCTGCATCGGCTGAAGATTGTGTAACACGTCTCGGCTTGAATCGTTTGGTGTGCTTGACTGCATACACTACGGATCCAGTATCGTTTTAAGATTTCAATCCACATATATAGGTGAGGGATTTAAACTGTTCCTCAGTCAGCTCTGACAGCTTGAAATCTACGCATGCTTTATTGACTTTACACGAATATGCGAGATAGTCGTCGCCATCTTTCTTAATTGTCTGGAAACAATGGTATCGACGTCGAAAAACAGATACTATGGCGCCAAAAAGAGATTTTATCTTTTGAACAGTTTCCTCGAATGAAAATTCACGCGCCTGTTTGGCAAGATGAAGCTATTATAACGCTCATGATCCTGTGGGCACAATTTTCGTAGCAGAAGTCTCACTTTAGCGGCATCATCGATTCTGGCGGCATCTTTATCGAACAAATCCACATAGCGGGAAAACCACGCATCGAAAGTGTGTCCATTGCCTTTATCGTAGACGAATTCCACCATATTGATCGATAGTGAATCCAGTACCGATTCATCCCGGGACAGATTCTGCACGGCGACATGGGTTTCAACCAGTTGCCGTGATAACTGTTGCATAAGCATCTGCTGATTGGACAGAATACGCATTACGGCCTCCGAAATATCTCGCGGTTGTTGCTGCGATCCTCCTGAGTTAGATGCTGTTCCTGAGTTGTTCTCCGCCATTGCTTCCGATCGCGACGCGCGATACTTAGCTTTTTCGTAAATGCGCTTCATACCGTGAAACTTCTACCGCTTCGTCGCCACTGTTAACTTAGTGGGGTTTCGGTGAAATGAGGTACCCACTATGTACTATAAAATATTCATTTATTACATAATAAAACTAAGCTTATTAAAAGACGTGTGAGCCAGCTTGTGCTATAACTTAGACTGATCTCCGCACCACCGATCACTGCTTACCATCGTGGCATCTGTCATGCTGACGTTCGTTAGCTGCGGAGCCCAGGTAATATTGGTAATCGGGTGACCATCCAACAGTTGGATATAGGTGTTTTTATTGTTTGTTGAAGTATTGAGCAAGGTGATTAATAGAACTCTCGCGTAATGTATACAGTAACAATTTGAAACGAAAAATAGTTGAATTAATCCAACAAGGACGTACCCAAAAAGAAGTAAGTGATCTATTTGGTATTCACAAGTCACTGGTATCCCGCATGCTGAAGCGATATAAAGAAAGAGAAACGGTTGAAACGGCTGCCCGTTCAGGTCGTCCGAGGAAAACTACTCCACGAATGGACCACGTCTTTAAACATTACTCTGAAAACGACTGCTCTGCATCAGGATCAGAAATAAGGAACAATTTAGGCTTGGATATAAGCTCACGAACCGTTCAGCGACGATTGCGAGAAGCAGGCTTATTCAGTTGTAGACCTGTAAAAAAGCCATTCATCAACAACAAACAGAGAAGGCGAATACAAAAAGTATTTGAACTGGACTGCTTCCAAATGGAATACAGTACCCGATCAAACGATTATAACAAACGAGTAACACAAATATATCTGAACTTGATAGAAATAAAAAAGCCTGTAATATTCTTGATATGCCAAAATGATAAAAAGTACAGAATTATATCAAATTCTGTTATCATAAAATAAAAGTGTGATTTTTGAAGCATATTTATAACAGAATTTATTATTCAATTGACAAATTATTATCCATTCTAACTAACTCTGATTTTTTTCTGCCGAAAACCTTACAGAACTTGCTATAATTTGTAATAATCAGTAAGTAATTTTGATAGGAATTTTGATATTTTAACTATTAACTAGACCAAGTTTAGAACACAAATTGATACAAGAAGTTCGTAATAAAATATCAAGATTTGTTATAATCCTGATATTTTTGACTGATCGGGTATTGTTCAGCGATGAGTCCAAATTCAATCTGTTTGATTCCGATGGTATGAAGCGAGTTAGACGACCGCTTGGTGACAGACTGAATCCTCGGTATTATAGGAAGACCGTTATGCATGGTGGAGGAAGCTTGATGGTTTGGGGATGTTTCTCTGGACAAGGTATGGGGCCTCTGCATCGCATTAAAGGGATAATGAATGGCGTAATTCATAGAGACATAGTGGAAACTGTAATGCTACCTCACGCTGAAGACGAAATGCCGCTGATTTGGAGGTTCCAACAGGATAAGGATCCGAAGCATACTTGTAAAATTGTGAAAAAATGGTTCAAATAACGTAAAATCGAAGTGTTGCCGTGACCATCGAACTCGCCTGATCTAAACCCAATTGAAAATCTGTGGAAAATTGTAAACCGTCGTGTTAGAACGGGAGTTTCATACCGAAACATAACAGAATTGTACCACGCACTCTCTAAGACTTGGAGCGAAATTCCGAAGGAAACAATTGACAAATTTATTGAGTCTATGCCTCGACGATGCGCAGCTGTACTGAAGAATAGAGGATACGCAACAAAATATTAGGAAAATCAGCAATAGTTAACTGATATCTTTCAGTTGCTTAACTTTTGTCGCTTCAAAAATCATCGTATTTCAACTTTTTCTGTACTTATTTAATATTATTCAAAAACAAATAACTGTAACCTATCTGAAATGATGTAAATAAAAAAAACTTTTTTTTTTTTTAAATGATTTTATTTGTCAGGTCGTTTATATGTACATAAAATTTACTTTTAGCTTGGGTTTGCTAAATCGAGATGAAACTCTAATTCTGTAGTATCAATTATATTATTACATTGATTTATAAAACAGATATATTCCTTGAAAAGCCTTAGTATTTTGAGTCTTCGTTTTTCATTTATTCCAAATAATGCAGGTTTGGCTAGGTCCGAAAAACTTAGCTGTCTCCATCCACCCAGAATGGCTGTTGTCCTTTGCTGTAAGGTTGTCCATGCTGGTCTTACGCGATCACATTCATAAAATTTATGTTTTACAGTTTCTGCACTTCGATTTCCACGGTGTATGCAGTTCTCGTCGTCCGCACGTTGAATCACAAATAGCAGCTTGCGATGTTCAATTTTTTCGTTTACTGGTAGGTACAGTTGTGTTCGCTGTTCTGATGTTAGTCTCCTCGTTGCTATGTTCCGCCAGGCGCGCGTCCAGCCACTTCCTGGATATTTTTGTTCTACCCTTGGTAGATCTGTTTGATTGATGAAATGCTGATGGATATGGCCGGTGGAGGGACTCTGTTGAATTTAATGGGGAATTTGTCTGAGGTTTGTCTGTATTTGTCTAAGATCAGGGAGATCTATCGAGATCGTTGAGCGAGGATTCGTTTGGAAAAGAGGGGATCTGTAGAAAGGAAGTGATTCAATTTCTTGCAGATGTCGGTTGATAGCGAGAGATTTGCATTTTAATGCCGGTAGTTGCAGTTTTAACCCGCCATTTTCTATGCTACGAGCTAGCTGCATGATTGGGACTCGAGCGACCATCCCTCTCCACAGGAATTTGCCCATTGCTGATGTTATTTTCGCAGTATGTTCGCACAACGGTGGTAGGACGGAAGCCAGGTACCACACCTTCGAAGTTCCGAACGTGTTCAGCATGATGACCCGCTGATGCAATGTCAGTGTGCGTAAAGAATGCAACCACATTAGTTGTGAAAACTTGCCTACCAACGCATTCCAGTTTAACGTAGTCATCAGGCGTATCGAGTTTGTGAATTGCACACCTAGTATTTTGACAACATGGGTTGTCTGCAGGCACTGGGTGGTAATTGCGTTCCCTTCGCTGCACCCAACATCTACAGCAACAGTTTTGCGCAAATTTAATTTTGCGCCAGCAGCTACCTCGAAGCGGGTGAATAGGTCGTTCATTTCTTCGAGTTGCCTTGTCGATGAGATGATCACGCTTATGTCGACTGCATATGCCACCAGTAGATCGTCGCCGCATACACGTTCGAGCCTACACACAAGTGGGTGAAGGTACAGTACGAAGAGGTGCATGGACAGTGGATCCCCTTGCCGCACAGAACGTTGAATCTCGAAGGGATGGGAGAGATGTCCGTTGATTAACAGCCGAGATGTGGATCGGCTGGCGATGCGTGAGAGCAGAGTGATAAATTCATCGTTGAAGCCGAGCGCCCGCATGGTTCCGAAGAGGAGTGAGTCCCGAATCCGATCGAATGCATGATCGAGATCAAAACTAATCAGTTTGCCTGCCCGCCGGTGGTGACGAAGATTTGCGATCCGGTCTTTCAGAGCGAGAGTTGCTTGAAAAATGTTGCGCTCTGAATTTGAGCACTTCTGTCCATCGCTCAGGACGCGATGTTCCTGCATCACTCTCTCTAGCCTGGTTTTGAGGATGCGTGAGAAGAGCTTGTAGTCGCTATTTAGCAGAGATATCGGGCGGTACGATCGGGCTGTATCATCACCGCCTCGCTTTTTCACCAGCACGATAATGCCTTCCACAAACGACGGAGGGAGATTACCGTTCATTGCCTCGTTCATTATTAGGTTCATCTCTCGGTGGATGATATCAAACATGCGGTGGTAGAATTCTCTCGGAATACCATCGTATCCGGGTGATTTTCGGGGTGCGCACGATAGTATTGCTGACCAGATCTCTGCCGTCGTGATGTCGTTCGTGCAGGCTTCGTTTAGCGGGTCGTTGGGTGGAATTACTCTCGGGCAGTTGAAGCTGTTGTCAAACTCTTCCCCTGCCTCTTCCGAGTATAGTTACGAGAAGTAGTTGACCATGTGCGTTTCGATCTCCCCTGGTTCTGTTATCGTTCCATTCCGCTCTGTTTGCAACTGTGTTATGATGGTTTTTTTCCTCCGTCTTTCTCCCAACTGAAACCTTGACATGGGTTCACCTGCCACGTGCGTCTCATTGATTCTCATGAATGTGTGAGAGAATCTACGTTGGAGTGGCAACATTTCAGCTTTCAGCCGGTTGATGGTGGTTATCATTTCTGGATGTTGGTAGTAGTAGATATCGTAAGCTAGCCGTAGCTCGCCATAGAGATGTTGATGTTGACAGTGAAATTCCTCGAAGACGGCTCGGGATTTCCACTTAAAAAAACTTTTTATTTTGGGCTTAGCGAAAGCAAGCCACCATTCTATCCATGAAGCATAATTCCTGCGCTGTCGAGTCCAATATTGCCATTTATATTGGAACTCCGCTATATTTTCATCGGTTAACAAATAGGGTCGAAGAGACCAAAAACCACGACCATACTCTTGTCCCAAACTAGGAAGGCAGAGCCGGAGTGTTAGCGCTTTGTGGTCGGTGAACGAACATACGTGGGCATGTGTTGCACGCAGCTGATCACGCAAGCCGTTGCTAACATAGATGCGATCGAGGCGCGACCTCGCGTTTCGGCAGACATACGTATAGCCCGCATCACGTGGGCATAATTTCTCCCACACATCGTGAAGCTGCATTTGTTGTACGATTGCTCTGAGGGCACCACTGGTATTCGGGCTGCTTGAATCACATGTTCTAAGCACACAATTGAAATCACCGGCTAAAATTGTATGTGTTGTATGGTGACGAAGATAGTAGGGAAGCGTTTCTCTGAAGAAATTCTCCCGCGCAGCGCGTTGTGCTGATCCAGAGGGAGCGTAGATGTTGCATATCGTCGTGTCTCGCACTCGCAATGCGAGAAGTCGACTGTCTAAGCTTCTCTCGATGTGAGTGGCTCGGATGTGTTGCTTCAAAGCAATCGCTTTACCTCTTCTCGCTTGGTCCACGTTGAAGAAAATGACGTATCCAGGCAAAGATAGCTGCTCGTTCTCTACTTCTTGTAGACATATGATGTCCAGGTCGTGGTTGTTGATGAAGGTCCGAAGTGCGTTGAGTTTCGTGGGGTTCGTTATGGTACCGATGTTGATGGACGAGATATTGTAGGATGTGAGAGCCATTTATAGTTGGTAGTTCTCCTCCTGCTCATCATCGCCGTCGTTCGGTCGTGGTTTTTTACCAGTGGGTCGTCCTCGAGTTCTTCGGCTGTTAGTTGAAGTAGTGGAATCGTCGGTTTCGTTACCGTTGCTGCTCTTACTTTGCGATCGCAGCGTAAGGAAGGGTTTTTTAAAAATATCTCCCAGATTTCCGACAGCTTTCGGCTGTGATACGGATGGCAGTGACGCATCGTACGTTTGCTGCATGGTTTGATGCGATGCAACTAACCCGACTGTGGGCTGGTTTTCTCCGAGCGTTTTCGGGACTGCTGGCTCACTCTGCTTAGTGGCACTCTTCGGCAGGTTGGGGAAGGCGGTGAACGAATTTAGCGAAGGAGCGGTGGATTTAGCACCCACTGTTTTCATGTTTGTTGGTCTCATGCTAGCTGAGTTTTTGGATTGGTGACCAGCAGTTCGCCTGTTTGTTTGTCCAGTTTGTTTCGCTACATTCGCGTAGCTTTTTTGGTACAACAGCTTTTTGTTCTGGACGCACGATATACCAGTGTGTGCTTGCTCCTTGCAGTGGCGGCAGGATTGCAGCTGTCCCTTGTAGACAACAAGTGCTTGCTCTCCGTCGATGGTTACCCACGAGTCAATGTTCCGCTTCACTAACATACGTACAGACCATATGCCGAGCGGTATTCCTTCGGATTCGTTACTCTCACTCCACGACACTTCGCGAATAGAGATTACTTCTCCGAAGCCTTTTAGGAAGTCAACGACCTTTTCTTCCCCACATCTTCGGGGAGATCGTAAACACGCACTTCAACACTACCATCTTTTAACGTGATTCGTAGCTTGTGTTTCTTCCCTTCACACTCCACCTCATGTTTTGCGTCGTGTTCGTCGACGACTTTCTGGGCAAGCGTCAGATCACTGACCTTTATAAACGCACATGATCCACCTATGTGGCACTGTAATCTTTTTATTTCTTCTCTCTTCAAGCCGAGAACTGAGCGACAAAAACCGTAGAGCTTTTCAACTGACGGCTTTATGGCGAACTCCGAATAATCAATTTTGAAGGTATTTTCGCGCCTCATCGCGGAAACACTGCTACGCGCGACGCGGCACGGTATAAACCAAGAATTAGAATTTTCAAAGGCAAATGCTTCACTTGTGATAGGCGCAATCGAAAAAACACGTCTGCACGTCTCAAAAGTTGAGCGAGTTCTATTATTCAATTGACAAATTATTATACATTCTAACTAATTCTGATTTTTTTCTGCCGAAAACCTTACAGAACTTGCTATTATTTGTAATAATCAGTAAGTAATTTTGATAGGAATTTTGATATTTTAACTATTAACTAGACCAAGTTTAGAACACAAATTGATACAAGAAGTTCGTAATAAAATATCAAGATTTGTTATAATCCTGATATTTTTGACTGATCGGGTATTGTTCAGCGATGAGTCCAAATTCAATCTGTTTGATTCCGATGGTATGAAGCGAGTTAGACGACCGCTTGGTGACAGACTGAATCCTCGGTATTATAGGAAGACCGTTAACTGCAGCGAAGGAAAAAAATCACCTCTAGCGATTATTGAATACACATAAAACGAGCCTGAGATGCGTTGAAATCGTCGTCAGTATGCAAAAAACAAAGTATCGGTGCTGGTGCACTCGCTTTGCTTTCCTCTTTACGATATATTTCTATTCATTAGTGTACACCACTACACGTGGTTCTCAATGTGCACAACTCGGTATATGAAGTTATTCGTCTCTGTTACACAGAGGGATCAGAACTTGTTATATCCTTATTCATTTGACTCATGAATATGATTTGATTGTCAGAAAAAGAAAGAAAATGACAGTGTATGCCCTCCTACTCTCGCTTAAACTCAACCGCTGCCGAAGTAGTCCCTTCCCCCACACATTCCCTCTCTCCGCTGCTGCTGTTCATGCGACATGATTTTCTACTGTTGCTATCCTTTCTTCCCCTAACTACCGGCCTATGGAGAGACAAACGCAACGATCGAATCGCTTCTCAGAGCTGATGTAGTCTAGTCATGTGTTTGTTTTCTCCCAGAAACCTATGCACCCTATCATCATTTCATTATGGGTTGAGAGGATTCGAGTTTAGTCCCGGCCTGTAACACTTCATGATGTGTACATGTGATGAATAAACGACGATTGCATCATATTCGTTTCGTTTCCATCACTGCCGTTAAGCATGGTGGAGGAAGCTTGATGGTTTGGGGATGTTTCTCTGGACAAGGTATGGGGCCTCTGCATCGCATTAACGGGATAATGAATGGCGTAATTTATAGAGACATAGTGGAAACTGTAATGCTACCTCACGCTGAAGACGAAATGCCGCTGATTTGGAGGTTCCAACAGGATAAGGATCCGAAGCATACTTGTAAAATTGTGAAAAAATGGTTCAAATAACGTAAAATCGAAGTGTTGCCGTGACCATCGAACTCGCCTGATCTAAACCCAATTGAAAATCTGTGGGAAATTGTAAACCGTCGTGTTAGAACGGGAGTTTCATACCGAAACATAACAGAATTGTACCACGCACTCTCTAAGACTTGGAGCGAAATTCCGAAGGAAACAATTGACAAATTTATTGAGTCTATGCCTCGACGATGCGCAGCTGTACTGAAGAATAGAGGATACGCAACAAAATATTAGGAAAATCAGCAATAATTAACTGATATCTTTCAGTTGCTTAACTTTTGTCGCTTCAAAAATCATCGTATTTCAACTTTTTCTGTACTTACTTTTTTTTTTTATATTCTCGCTTATTTTCCGTTGGTCTAGTTCCGCCACTGCTGTGGCCAATCACCGACGCCCAGGGAGGCGACTCCACACCCAGGACCCTAACTCACGACCCGTTTATTAACGGACCGGCGCCAACGGCTTTACTTCCTCATGCGATGGAAGGCGTGATCCCAGAGATTTTTCGCCTCAGAAAATCTCCCGGTGTCGGCTAGGATTGAATCTAGACCAGTTGGGTTGGTTGTGAGTGGATCACGCCACCTCACAACCATCGACACCTATGTCGGCGGTGGGATTCGAACCCAGGCGTCGAGCGTGGTTGACGGAGACGTTACCAACCACACTAGGCCCCCGCTGCCTTTCTGTACTTACTTAATATTATTCAAAAACAAATAACTGTAACCTATCTGAAATGATGTTAATAAAAAAAAATTTTTATTCTCCAAACTCGAAAGCAATGAGTGTTGCATAAATCTATATTTTTGAGACTGGTTTGCATATCTCAAACTAGTTGCTTAAGGGGTTATATACCTTTTTGGTCGAGAAAAATGAGGGAAGTTTGAATTTATTTTTAAGTGCAAAGCACCATTTTCATTGCATCGAAATGGTATTTTTCTGAAAGTACAGTTCATCAACGACTAGAAAATACGTTTGATTTTGAGATATATCAATTATTACTGGAGTAATGGCCGTTTCCTCGAAACGCTTTTTTTTGCAGAAGCTTGCGGTGATCCTGATAGAGACTCAGCGGATCAAACGAAATCAAAAAAACTCATATTATTTCATTAGTTTAGAAGTGTGCCGGGTCCTTAAACGATCGCTTTTATGAGTATTTTGTTTTCAGTACAAACGGGAACGTTTTTCCCAAAAAATGCACGTTTTGAGCGCAAAAAATTGCATTAAAAATTGTTTGAGGCAAAATGTAACTGTATGTTTCAAAAAGCGATCGTTATAAGCGGGGGCCTAGTGTGGTTGGTAACGTCTCCGCCAACCACGCTCGACGCCTGGGTTCGAATCCCACCGCCGACATAGGTGTCGATGGTTGTGAGGTGGCGTGATCCACTCACAACCAACCCAACTGGTCTAGATTCAATCCTAGCCGACACCGGGAGATTTTCTGAGGCGAAAAATCTCTGGGATCACGCCTTCCATCGCATGAGGAAGTAGAGCCGTTGGCGCCGGTCCGTTAATAAACGGGTCGTGAGTTAGGGTCCTGGGTGTGGAGTCGCCTCCCTGGGCGTCGGTGATTGGCCACAACAGTGGCGGAACTAGACCGACGGAAAATAAGCGAGAATAAAAAAAAAAAAAGCGATCGTTCAAGGACCGGCGAATTTTATAACGAAAATTAAAAAAAAGATGAAGGAAATCGGTTCAGTAGTCTTTCCGCAATCAGGATCACGGCAAAGTCATTTTCCGGAAAAAACTATTCCGAGATAATCGCGTGTAAAGTTTCAAGTTTAGCTTATGCGGCCGTGGCGAGGCGCGTTGCAAATCGCTCTAACTGTCTTCCTATTGCTCAGATCTTTATGAAAATTTGTGGAAATGTTCTCAAGATGTTGTAATTAAAGATAATGTAATAAATTTTTTCCGGTTTTTTGAACTAAAAAGGTATATAACCCCCTAACTTTTTATATACCTTTTAGGCTCACTGTTCCGGTTCCAGCAGCAACTAATCGCCAAAATTCATGCAGAACGCGTATCACATTTCTTCCGTTTAGCAAGTGACCTTCCTGAGCTAGTCGACAGCGTGTTTGGCTGGATAGTGGCCGGATCCGGTAGCCAAGTTCCATCTTCTCCAGAATTAGTTCAGTGTCATTTAACCGCAATATGTGAGCCGTTGCGGAACAGAGTGGTCTATGTGCCATCGAGCAAATTGTTGAGAAGAAGCAATTTCGAAAAATCTCTGAATAAAATTCTGTTCAACGAATTCTTTCAAACAAAATGCTCTAATATAAAGGTTATGAAGTGGTTTAACATGGGGATACATAAAATTAACAGTTTCTTTGCGAAATCGGTGATTTTATCTCACCAATGTACATAGACCACTCTGACTTCATATATATTCACTGGAATCCTCGGATCGTTTCGGAACAGAGTGGTCTATGTACACAAACCTGGTAAATGACAAAGAAAATGACGGTAACTCGTATAAAATGGCTAGTGTCACATGTTATATGGTACATATAGCATGTCACATGTAAGATGTCACGTGTAATTTTACATGTAACACAAAATGTTACATATTACATAATATTTTACATGTTACATTTTCGTGTTACGTTACGTGTAACATGTTACATATTACGTGTGACATGTACAGAACAAGTGACATGTTACTTATCACATGTAATATGCTACATGTTACGTAATACATGATAGTATTACACAGATTTATGTACATAGACCACTCTGTTCCGGAACAGAATGGCCATTCTGTTTCGGACGAAATTTCAACACGGTATAAATCAACTTTAAAGTTCGATTTTCCGAAATTTTCTTAATCTCCCAACTTCAGTCTTTTGAGTAGATGCGACTTATGCAAAAAACTCATTTTCGAAAAAAATGGTCTTTAGACCACTCTGTTCCGCAACGGCTCATGTATTAACAGTTTAGCAAAAAGTTTGAAAAGATTTTGGCAGATTGAAGAGCTTCCTTCTTCCTCAGACTACTCAGTTGAGCAGAGAGAGTGTGAGGAATTCTATGCTAACACTGTTACTAGAGACGTTGAAGTTCGCTACATGGTGCGATTGCCTCGCTAACCGCATTTAGATGAGATGATTGGAAATTCGAAACCTGCTGCACTCCGACGATTCAAGCTGCGGTAAAGGTAGCAAAAACTCATCTCCGGCGGCAGCTTGGAAACTCCCATCTATCGTTTGAGAACATGGCAATAGTGCTCGCACAAATTGAGTCAAGCATGAATTCTCGTCCCCTTGTGCCACTATCTGAAGATCCAAATGATCTCTCCGCCCTCACGCCAACGCACTTTCTTATTGGCACAACCATGCAGGCGCTTCCAGATCCGGACATTCGCAGCATCCCTACCAACCGGTTGGATCACTTTCAACGTATACAGTTACTACATCAACAATTTTGGCACCGTTGGCGCACTGAGTATCTCGCCGAAATGCAAAAATCTTACCAGGTAACCAATGCTAACACATCAATTTTGCCAGGACGCATGGTTATCGTAGTAGATGATTGCCAAATGCCACTGAAATGGCCACTAGCCAGAATCGTCGACGTACATCCAGGATAGGATGGCCTTTGCCGAGTGGTAAGCCTTCGTACCAGCCGCGGAATCATCAAACGACCGATGGTAAAAATTTGCTTATTACCAGTGGAAGATGCCGACAACAGTATTTCTTCAATTGCTGCTACCAACGATAACACTAATCAGCCTGCAGCATCAGAACCAGAGTGAAGATTCCAGATACCCTAAAATGATTTGTACACTAATCGAAAAAATATTTAATTAAAAGTCTCGAACTTAAGTAATAGCTGTAGGTAGTAAACTGAAGCACATGTTTTGATTATTGAAATATGACATTTCAAGGTGGTGGCGATGATTAGAGATGGTGCCTACTAGCTTAATGTCATTTGCGATGTTTGTAGACCAGTTATAAAATTACTTTCATGCACCTTCACATTTCTCACAGGCACCACTACTACCAAGACAACCGTTTAGTACTTAAGCTGAATTCAAGCATTAGAAAAGTCAGTAATAAACCTAGCTACAGTAAAGCAAACTCGTTTAGCTAAATATAAATCTCGAACAGTGAAGTCTAAAAGTGATTTAGCGTTAGAAAAGTTCTCCTGTTTAATTATTTTAAATAAAACTTCATAAAAAGTATCCACCGCCACGTCAACATTTCCTCTATTCTTAAGGATAAATTGCCAGTTAACATTGTTTAATCAATTGCGAATATTTTCATAATTTGCCTTTCCATATTGAAAGACTTCCTCTAATTCATATTCGTTGGGTTTTTGGTGCGCATGTATAAAGAGTATTCGATTACCGTGTGATACGCCTCATTTTTCCATAGATGATTCAATGATTCAGTCACACAGAAATCATCATAAATGGTCGTAAATAAAAAGTCTAAGTAACAGTTCTGTTGATTTTTGATGTGGTTGATTTGATTCAGTCCGAAATTTGCGGTTTTGTCAAAAATAAGTTGCAGTGTTTCATTGTCCCCAACGCACAGTGGGGCGACTCCATACAAAGGCTGGCCAAGCAAAAGAAGTGTTAATCTCGTGTTGAATTGTTTCCAGAACATTTGAAGTTTATTATACTTATCAGCAGGAAAAATGTCTTTCGCTGCAATTTTCATTTCTTCTTGTAATTTTCGACGTTTAATTGTTTCATATATATGTTATCTTCCTTATCCGGTTTCTATGGTTGAAAGAGGACATTTAAATACATGTATAACACCATGAATTGACAACTTACTAGACATTGAATTTGGTGGTGCCGCTGAAGTTGAAGGCTCCATAATAAAATTCAACGAATTTATGAACTTGAAAACCAAGACACTGGGATGACACAACGTTCTAAATGAAAACGAAAAGTTGTAGAGAGCGATGACTGTTCTTTGTTTTTTTTCTCATAAAGCAAAATGTGTGCTTTACTTTTGTATGCCAACGAGTGCGAAGCAAAAGCAATCTTCAAACGGGCTATTGTTAGCCGGAGTTTGATGGTATGAATTTCCTGTTAGTATTCAACACTTCAATCGGTTTAGCGAATTTCATGATCATAAATTGAAAAGGGCTGAATGTTTTTAATATTGTTTTAAATTTGCAGAAAGTGACGAAGTTTGACATAATTAAAAGTTTCATAAAGATTTGTTTACTATTTTTTTATTTTATAACTTTTAATTCTCATTCCGTCCCGAACGCTCGACGAAAACGGACGCATTAAGTGATTGTCTCGCTATAAAGTCGCTACTGTGTGAAGAAGAAAAGAAGCATTGCTTACTCGGTCGTGTTTCAAAGAGTGCGAAGTGCGGTGTAAAGACAAACTGATAATCCGAAGGTCATCCTGCTATTGTGCTATAGCTGTGTCGCTGCGAAGCTGCCCGTTCCAGCACCGAAAGACTCGGTGATCGTGCTATTGAAGACAACAAAAAAGAGGTACGTGATTCTTCGCCACTGTACTGTTGCGCTAGTTTGAGCGCAATGGATGTGGATCCCTTAGCCTCCGATCCCCCGTCTCCAAACCCACCCGACCCAGTCCTTCCTGTTCACCCCCCCTCTGTCCCTGCTTTAGTCAATCCTCGTCCCAGGCTCTACCCAGACGGATCAACGGGTCCACTGGTTCTCTACATGAGGCCCAAACCAGGAGGAAAATCACTGAACACGTTACAAATCGCGAAAGATCTGACGTCACGATACAAAGCCGTGACCGAAATCGCAAAAGTCAGACCAAACAAGCTCCGTGTCGTGGTCAATGATCTGGATCAGGCCAACGATATAGCTCGCTCTGAGCTCTTTACACGCGAGTATCGCGTGTATGTACCTGCACGAGACGTGGAAATCGACGGTGTGATAACCGATTCGAGTCTGACTGTTGAGTGTATTCTGGGGAGCGGCGTCGGCTGCTTCAAAAAATCCACTACCGAGGCGAAAGTATTGGATGTTAAGCAATTACGGTCCATGTCGCTCGTCTCCGGTAAAAAAGTATACACTCCGTCAGACTCGTTTCGCGTTACGTTTGCCGGATCTGCACTCCCTAGCCACGGTTCTATCAACCAGGTTCGTCTGCCTGTACGTTTATATGTGCCCCGTGTTATGAATTGCACCAATTGCAAGCAGTTAGGCCATACAGCTGCCTACTGCTGCAATAAGGCACGGTGTGGCAAGTGTGGGGAGACTCATGCGGAAGATTCTTGCAGTGTAAACGCTGAAAAGTGTATTCACTACGGGGAAAATCTGCATGAGCTTTCCGCATGCCCGGTGTACATGCAACGCAGAGATAAAATTAAACGGTCTCTTAAGGAGCGCTCAAAGCGTTCTTACGCTGAGATTCTTAAGAAGACCGTGACCACTTCTACCATAACATCGAACCCCTTTGATCTGTTGTCTTCAGATGAAACCGACTCTGACGAACCACTAGAGGGAACTTCTTTTGCCTGTCTTGGGGAGACTAGAAAGAGGAAAAATCTTTCCTCTCCTAAGCTTCCCAGGAAAGGACCTAAGGTTTCGCAAGATGGAATGAATAATACGAACAAATCTAAAAGTGCTACGTAAAAGCCGAAGCAAACTCCTCCTGGGCTTGCAAATTTAAAGTCCCAGAAGGAGTTCCCAGCACTTCCTGGAACATCTAAAACCCCAGTTGTTCCTTTTGCACACCTAGATAATCAAATAAACTCGGGATTGGTGAATTTTTCTAACATCGTGGACTGGATTTTTGAAAACTTCAATACACCTGATCCAATTAAAAATTTCCTCACAGTACTTCTCCCAACAGTTAGATCATTTTTGAAGCAGTTGACTGCCCAATGGCCCCTCCTTGCAGCGATCGTATCCTTCGATGCCTAATTCATCTGCGTATATGAAGGATCCTATCTCTGTCTTACAGTGGAATTGTAGAAGTATTTAACCAAAAATTGATTCACTTAAAGTTTTGATAAATAAAAACAAATGCGATCCATTTTCCCTTTGTGAAACTTGGCTTACTTCAAATATTGATCTTAACTTCCATGATTTTAATATTATTCGCCTTGATCGAGACACCCCATATGGAGGAGTACTTCTAGGGATTAAAAAGTGCTATTTTTTCTATCGTATTAACCTCCCCTCGATTCCAGGCATCGAAGTTGTCACATGTCAAATGACAATACAAGGTAAAGAGCTTTGTATTGCCTCAATATATATTCCTCCCAGAGCACAGGTTGGGCAACGGCTGCTCTTTGATTTATTAGAACTTCTTCCCTCGCCACGTTTGATTTTGGGAGACTTCAACTCTCATGGTGTGGCTTGGGCTTCCCCTTACAATGATAACCGCTCCTCTTTGATCTATAACCTTTGCGATGACTTCGACATGACTATTTTGAACAACGGTGAAATGACACGTATCCCGAAACCTCCAGCGCGCCCAAGCGCTTTGGATCTATCCTTATGTTCGACGTCGCTACGGTTGGATTGCACATGGAAGGTAATCCTCGATCCTCACGGTAGCGACCATTTGCCTATTCTTATTTCAATAACTAACGGTTCAACTCGCATGCGACCAATTGATATTCCGTATGACCTCACACGGAATGTCGATTGGAAGTTATACGAGGAAATGATTTCAAAAACGGTCGATTCGATTCAACATCATCCACCGCTTGAAGAATACAACCTCCTCGCGGGCTTGATTCTCGACGCCGCGTTGCAACCCAAACGAAGAAATACCCTGGCGTAACGATCAAAGAACCGCCTCCCACTCCGTGGTGGGACAAAGAGTGCTCCGATGCCTACACGCAAAGATCCGACGCGTATCTGACCTTCCGGGATACAGACGATGCCGACGACTTTAAACGTTATTCGGAGCTTGATACCAAGTTTAAAAGCTTGACTAAGGCAAAGAAACGCGGATATTGGCGTCGGTTCGTAAACGAGACGTCGAGGGAGACATCAATGAGCACTCTTTGGAACACAGCCCGAAGAATGCGGAATCGCGTAACGGTCAACGAAAGCGAGGAGTCTTCAAGTCGGTGGATATTTGATTTTGCCAGGAAAGTATGTCCGGAGTCTGTTCCTGAGCAAAACATTGTTCGCGATGCGTTTCCGGGCCACGACGCGATAGAATCACCTTTTACGATGGCAGAATTTTCAGTTGCCCTCCTGTCCTGTAACAATAACGCGCCTGGTTTAGATAGAATCAAATTCAACTTGTTGAAGAATCTACCCGGCAATGCCAAGAGGCGCTTGTTGAACTTGTTCAATAAGTTCCTGGTGCAAAACATTGTACCGCAGGATTGGACGCAAGTGAAGGTGATCGCCATCCAAAAACCAGGGAAACCAGCTTCTGATTATAACTCTTATAGGCCGATTGCAATGCTATCCTGTATCCGGAAATTGATGGAAAAAATGATACTCCGTCGCTTAGACCACTGGGTCGAATCAAATGGTCTGCTATCAGATACTCAGTTTGGCTTCCGCCGTGCCAAAGGGACGAATGATTGTCTTGCGTTGCTTTCAACAGATATTCAGCTGGCGTATGCTCGCAAAGAACAAATGGCGTCTGCGTTCTTGGACATTAAGGGGGCTTTTGATTCCGTTTCTATTGACATCCTTTCGGGTAAACTTCACCGACAAGGGTTTTCTCCAATTTTAAACAATTTTTTGCACAATTTGTTGTCTGAAAAGCACATGCATTTTACGCATGGTGATTTGGCAACTTTTCGAATTAGCTACATGGGTCTTCCCCAGGGCTCATGTTTAAGCCCCCTTCTTTACAATTTTTATGTAAATGACATCGACGAATGTCTGGCAAATTCATGCACGATAAGACAACTTGCCGACGACAGCGTGGTCTCTGTTACAGGAGCCAAAGCTGCCGATTTGCAAGGACCATTGCAAGATACCTTGGACAATTTGTCTGCTTGGGCTCTACAGCTAGGTATCGAATTCTCTCCGGAGAAGACTGAGATAGTAGTTTTTCTAGGAAGCATGAACCTGCTCAGCTCCAAGCACAATTAATGGGTAAAACGATCTCTCAGGTTTTGGTGCATAAGTATCTTGGTGTCTGGTTCGACTCTAAGGGCACCTGGGGTTGCCATGTTAGGTATCTTATGAAGAAAAGTCAGCAAAGAGTAAATTTTCTTCGTACAATAACCGGATCATGGTGGGGAGCCCACCCAGGAGACCTTATAAGGCTTTACCAAACAACGATATTGTCTGTAATTGAGTACGGGTGTTTCTGCTTCCGCTCCGCAGCAAACACACATTTGATCAAACTGGAGCGAATACAATATCGTTGTTTGCGTATCGCCTTAGGTTGCATGAAGTCAACCCATACGATGAGTTTGGAGGTCTTAGCCGGAGTTCTACCGTTGAAAAACCGCTTCTGGAGCCTGTCTTCTCGTATTCTTATCAAATGTGAGGTCTTGAACCATCCTGTGATTGAAAATTTTGAAAGGTTAATCGAACTCAATTCTCAAACCCGTTTTATGACATTGTATTTCAATCACATGTCACAAAATATTAACCCTTCTTCGAATATTCCAAATCGTGTCAACTTACAAATACTTCTGATTCTACTGTGTTTTTTGATACATCCATGATAGAAGAAACTCGTGGAATCCCGGATCATTTACGCGTGCAGCAGATCCCCAAAATTTTTTCCAATAAATATCGAAACATCAACTGCAACAATATGTTCTACACTGACGGATCACTTCTCGATGGGTCCACTGGCTTCGGTGTCTTCAATAACAATTTAACCGTCTCCCATAAGCTCGATAATCCTGCTTCTGTTTACGTCGCAGAATTAGCTGCAATTCAGTACACCCTAGGGATTATCGAAAAAATGCCCACGGACCATTATTTCATCTTTACGGACAGTCTCAGTTCTATTGAGGCTCTTCGATCGATGAAAGATGTTAAGCACTCTCCGTATTTCCTGGGGAAAATACGGGAACTTTTGAGTGCTTTATCCGAAAAATCGTTTCAGATTACCTTAGCGTGGGTCCCTTCTCACTGCTCGATACCGGGCAATGAGAAAGCGGACTCTTTGGCTAAGGTGGGCGCTACAAACGGTGAAATTTATGAAAGACCAATTGCTTTTAATGAATTTTTTGCATTTGTACGTCAGAATACGATCATCAGTTGGCAAAATTCTTGGACCAGAGGGGAACTGGGAAGGTGGTTACATTCCATTATACCCAAGGTATCGACGAATCCGTGGTTAAAGGGGTTGGATGTAGGTCGAGATTTCATTTGCGTGATGTCTCGGCTTATGTCCAATCACTATAGATTTGATGCGCATCTCCGTCGTATTGGGCTCGGGGAAAGTGGTATCTGTGCCTGTGGTGAAGGTTATCACGACATAGAGCACGTTGTTTGGTCATGCCCTGTACACCGTGACGCCAGGTCTAAATTAATATTTTCCCTCCGGGCCGAGGGTAGAGAACCAGCTGTTCCTGTTCGTGATGTCTTGGCGAGTCGCGACCTACCCTAAATGTCCCTTATATACATTTTCCTGAAATACATCCATGCTCAAGTCTAGTCCCATTCCTTTCCACCCACATTCAACAAAACGGCAAGAACACGTCGTAGACCTCGATTTTGGAACCAGCAATTGAACCCCACACGAACTCGCCAGGAAAACCCGAGGCCTTTCTTTATATCTTGGCTCAGCGGCACACACCATATGGCAACTTGAACACCAGCGAACAACAACAACGAACCAAAACCAGCAACTAGACCCCGCACAATACCCTCAGAACCCGAGGATTACAAGCCCCTGTCCCAGCTCATGACATCGTGGCTTAGCAGAACAAATCCATACATGCTGCATATTCATTCGATGATCATCAGACGACCATTCAACTACAAAACACTGATTGAATAATACATGCTAGTTTTAAGATAGACTTAATTTCAGCTCGTAGTCGGCAGCGAGGATAAAATATTTGCTTATAGGTTTTAAGTCATCCGATATAATTGGCGCCGTTAAACATTGAATTGTATTTGTGCCGTGTCAAATAAATGATTTGTGAAGAAAAAAAAACTTTTAATTGATAAATTTTGTAATTTACGCCCAAATTTTTATTATATTCTTACGGATTGAGTTCGATATCATAAATTTCCATTAATGGGGTATCTTGGTTATGATTAAAATTAATCCTGGATGAAATTTCAAACTCAAAAAAAAATGAAAATACTGCTATCGCTTTTTTCACTAAAGTGACAATTTGCGCAGTTTTGCGCAGCAGCGGACAGTATGCATTTGAAAGCTTACGTTTTTACCTAAATTTTGAATGTAGTCACAACCGTGGCAAGCTGCGGCAACTAAACTTTTAAGCTACTTTTCTTCAAAAAATCACGTTTTTTTTATTTTTTCTAGTGTCAGGCCTACTATGACCAAATTTTACAATATCTAAAAAAAAGGGTTTGTTTTGCACAATATTTATAACAACTTTTCCTTTGACGTCAAAAAAATCCAAGCAATCATTGAAGCTACAGAGCGTTTCAAAGTAATGTATTTTTTTCAAAAAAAAAGACAAAAAACGTCAGTTCGCCAAGCTTTGAAAAGTCATAAAAAATTCAGATTACATGATATTCCACCCAAATTTTGGATTTAGACACTTGAATGTTATAGCAATAAAGGAAAAATATTATGAAACAGCTAACGAAAAAAAAATTTTTTTGGCTGATGGCCAGCGACTGGAGCGTGCAACGACTGGAAGAAGAATACATTCATTTTCTGAGTCCTTAGAAATCTGCACGGCGTTGAGTAAAGTCTCCGTGAATATGGATTTTAGCTTCGGGAGGAAGTTGTGACAAAATTTGTTCAGTAATTTGGAAGAAGGTTTCATAAGTGGTTTTGTGAGACTGGTCAGGAGGAAAATACACTGAGGCAAACACGTGTATTTCACCTGCTATGTGTGATTTAACCCACACATTCTCAAATTCCTTAACTTTTGTTGTTTTGATAGTTTCGGAACTATAGTTAGACGAAACAGCTATCAATACTCCGCCGCCTGACTTCTTTTGGGACTCAGCAAATTTCCTATCATCTCTGAATACATTATAGGCGCTACCAAAAATTTCTTCACTTTTTATACTTTCATCCCAGCTGTTTCAGTAGAATAATAATAGAAAAGGATGCGCTAAGTAAATTTTTATGAATTTCCTTCATTTTTGCAGGGCTTTTCATGCGATTGAAATTTTGACAATAAATCAAAATTTCATTCGCATTCTGTTTCAGTGAAGAAATTTTGGGAAGTAGGTCGATTGACTGAGAATTGTTTACCTCTTTCTCATCGAAAGGAGTCATTATTTCTGAAAAATCGGTCTATAAAATTTGTCGGCACTTTCCCTTGCGCGTTGCAGGGATTGAATCCTCTGGTTGTTCAAGTGTCTACTATAAGAATTAAGGTCTACGGAAGCCGCTTGTTTCGGTACGCCGAATTCTTCATGTACCTCGAAGAAACATTTCCTGAGCTCCTCCGCAGCTACTGGTAGTCCCTTTGATGCCAAAGTAATTTGTATGCTGGTTTTCGTCATACCGTCGTAGCAAACCGTTGGATCTTTGTCATGCATGTTCGCAATGCAGAGACGAACAAGGTGCATAATTTTTGGATCTCGTAAACGCGCCTTCAGAAAACGCCCGTCTCCAACAGCTGATTGTTGTGTTAGGTTGACAACAGGAGGATGCATGGGGTCGAGCGACCACGATGTTGGGTGCGATTCTAATGTTGCTGACGAAGTAGTGTTCTCAGTTGGTGGTGATTTAAAATTGCTTAAGTAGAGCTCGCGGTATCGCAGCCGAAAGTCATGCTTGAAGGCAGACCATGTTCCTTCCGCTTTTCATTAACAAAAGCCCAAAACCGTTTTGGCTGAGTTTTTAACTTTTTTGCATTCGCATTACGTACCGTCCGTAGAGAGCTCTGTTGTAAAATTATTATTTGGTGATCGCTTCAATAAATCTCTGTTTGGTGGCGGAATTTCGATTGTTTGAGGAGAGTCTCAAAGTTCTAGAGCGTTGTTGTTTAAAATCACGAAGACGTCTGTTGATCCACGGAGGTGACATTCTTGGGCGACGAAATGGTACGAGACTTGGAAAAAGCTGCGTGAGTGTTGCGTTAAAGAATTGAACTGCCTCATTTACTTCGGAAGCATTGGGAACTGGTGACCAATCGACAGACAAGAGAGCCTTCTCTAAGGCCTTCAAAGTTAATGCGTGCGAAATCAAGGATTGATCGTCAGGGGGTTCACTGAAGCGTATGGGAGCCGTACAATGCAGGTGTGTCAGGATTGGAGGATGCAAAACGTCAACGGGAATAAGTGCTTCAGGAGGATCTGAAAGGTGACACATCGGTACAGCCTCTTCATCCACAAATATTAGGTCGAGTATTCGGTTCAAATGATTGTTTCTTAATTTGAGTTGTTTCATATGGAGCACCGTCATATTATCCATAAAAATGTTACTAACGGAGGCTGATTCGCTGGGTATAATTTGTACATACCTACCAGTAGCGGCCCGCCAGCACAAATCCGAAAGATTGAAGTCACCGAATAGCATGTGAGTGTCGCACACATTTAAAGATTCTGCCACGGATAAAATCGAACTGTTGAGTGTCTCTAGGACAAATCGGTTTCTTGATAAGTCCGGGGGGACGTAAACCACGCCTAAGTAAACCACTCGTTCAATGCAGTCAACCTTAACCCAAAAATGCTCTAGGCTGTCGTCGATATGAACCGTGCAGAGAGTGGAACAGCTATGACAACGCCTCCTTCACGCGTTCTACCAGTCACTTCGGGAATGCGACCCTTTTTATATAAACAGTAGCTTTGGTTGAACAACTGCATAGAATTGATATCGTCTTTCAACCAGGTCTCCGTCAGAATGATGACGTCGTACTCGCAGTCAGAAACAGCAATAAAAAAGTTGTCGATTTTCGTTCGTAGATTTCTAACAGTCTGGTAGTATTTCCTGATAGGTGTCACTCGTTCGGTCGCAGCTACTTTGAGCGTGCCATGGGGTATATCTGAATCGAGCGAAGTTTTACCAGTAGTCTGTACCATATAGCATGAGGCGAAGTCGGATTGGCTTTGAAGACTGCAGCGTGACGCAACCTGATTGCAGGAAAAATCGTCACACAAAGATAAACTATAGAGTTCTCCAAGCGAAAACACACGAACACTACGACACGGCCCGCTTTACACTGTATATTGAAATTTGTGAGAGTGTGAATCAAACTCGTTAGTTTTTTATTTTCTCTTCTAGATGACAGTTCTCACAGGCGACAAAAAATTCTTACAGCTAACAAAGAAAAATCGAATACATCACACTAATACAAACGCGCTTGGAGAACTCTATTATTAAGGCCCAGTTACACAGACGGCGTAATGACGCCTTCTTCATACAAAATAGAACGCGCCCGCCAGAACGCGTCATTACCTCGTTTGTGTAACTGGGCCTTTACTACATTAATTCTTCCTCGAGCTCTTGACAGAATCTACACACTTTTACGCCACACTTATATTTCACTTCACTTTTTTATTCTATCACTTTTCACTTATAACTTGCACTTGCAAGCAAGTGATGATAAGTATAAAGTGATAGAATTAAAAAGTGAAGTTTTTATTTCACTTGTGTTGTGTAAACTTTTAGTGTATTTCTAAGAGAAACTATGACAGTTTCAAACAGATTTTGTAAACACTACCTTCGCAATTTCAAAAACTCGATTTTTCTAGGACTAGGTGATGCTAGGTTAAGTTGCCCTGTCGTTATGACTTGTCATTAAAAACATCAACAATTTAAAGAGCACGGGTGTTGAAAAATAAAACAAAAACCACTTAAAAATAATCCTTCCTTAAAGCACAGACAAACAGACGTGCCACTCGATGACGATTTCATCGACCAGAAAAATAACGATAATTTTGAAATTTTGCTTAATGGGCAATAATGTCGCTAGTGTCGCTATAAGCAAGCATTTACATTCATTATCAAAGACAAAAACCATCAGTGATGCCGCTTGTGTTGATTTAAGCAAGCGTGCACACCCATTAGCAAAGACAAAAATTGTTTTACGAAAATAGATAGTGGGCAACAAGCTCACATGGTAGCGCATGAGTGTAACGTTTCGAATAAGGACGAAGATTTTTCAGGATTTTTGTTCGAAGAGGCACGTCTGTTTGTCTGTGCTTAAAGGTTTCATCTTCGCTTACCAAATTCTAGTAAAAATGGTGCACACTGAATGAAAATATAACTGGAGTATCGGTAGAGAATTGCACTGCGTAAGCAGCGATCGCTCTTCAGCAGGTTTTGTATTCGAATGCTGTTGAAAACGAGCCGAAGAAAACCGTTGCTGAAGCAGTTTCATACCCTACATAAGTTTTCGAAATTTTCGCGAAGAGCTGAATGTGACGTGTAAACTAACAGAGTTGTGATTATTTATATTACTAAAAAAAATTCAGAAGATCTTTGCACAGTAGCAGAAATTATTTTGGTTTCGATTATAAGCATAGCAAAACGAACCCAGTTTTTGAAAATGTTTGATATCTAGGGTAATCGCTCCATTATTCATCTTAACAGCTAGGTGCACCTATAATCATCCTATTTCTCTCATTTCTCCAATTTACCATCAAATTTCTACAAATTTTGAAAGTAAATGTATTTGCTTCTCAATTTCGTCAACTGGTTGAGAGTTTTACGTTGAAAATATGGTAAAATTTGACGATAAATTGATCAAAAAGGCGTGATGAGATGAATGTTGGGCTGAGATGAATATAGGAGCGATTACCCTACATACCTGTTTGCTTTAAAATATGTTACTTGTATTGAAATTACGCACATTCATAGCAATGCAAATGAAGAAACCTGTGAATCTTCTGGTGATTTATAACCGAAAAAATGAAGAGGGGCACCAAAATAAGTTTTCGCCTGCAGCTCAAATCAGACTTCGTCCGCCCCTGTATATGGTTAAACAAATAATAACAAATAATTGATGAGAAACTACTCAAATCAATTTAATTGCACAGTTCATTAGTTTGTGTATGTGTGTTTTGTTTTCTTAATTATATAGCATACCAAAATTATAAACATTATGTTTGTTTTACATCAATTTGCAGTGAGATGGGTAATGAAAATCTACCACTTAAATATGGGATTACATCTCAGGAACGGGCAATTGAGTTTAAATATAACGAAATTGATACCATCAGTTTTTTAGTAAGTATGGTTAACATCGAAATATTTCAAGAAAATAGACATTTACTATTACAGTTGTATGTTCACAGTCCTGAAGAATTGCCGCATTCTTTAATGCCGAGCTATCGTCTCCGTAAATCTGGGGTATACATGCATTATTCTTTTAATGTAAGCTTTGCAAACATAGATAATTTCACTTTATGGTTACATTGTTTGTTTTATCTCTTTTTTGCACCAATCAGACAGTCGAAGTATTTAATTATCCCGACATCGAGAAAAAAACCATTTTTCAGAGGGAATGTCGGTATCCGTTTGAAAACATCGATCCATTCTCAGCATATAGTTTTACTAACTGCTTTTTTCATAAAAGAATACAACTAGAATTGAAAATATGTAACTGCACACTTCCCACTTCACCAATATACTGTAAGTATTTATACTCCAGATAGAATTTCCTAAATCTAAGTCTTTGGTTATTGCTACCTATATGATATTCCTATATGTATCATATGTGTGATAAATGAATAATTTCGGTAATTTCGGTAATTTGTACGACTTTGAATTTTATGTATTTCATTAGCGTAGCAAGGGGGAGTCGAGGGCAAATTTGTTTTTTTTTAATAGGGGGGGGGGGGGAATGTTTGTAATGATTTATTTATGTACTAATATCTATTCAGAATTAATATTGTATGTTCTGCCACAAATGGTGACATATCATCACTATTATATATATATATATATATATATATATATATATATATATATATATATATATATATATATATATATATATATATATATATATATATATATATATATATATATATATATATATATATATATATATATATATATATATATATATATATATATATATATATATATATATATATATATATATATATATATATATATATATATATACATATATATACATATATATATACATATATATATATATATATATATATATATATATATATATATATATATATATATATATATATATATATATATATATATATATATACATATATATACATATATATATATATATATATATATATATATATATATATATATATATATATATATATATATATATATATATATATATATATATATATATATATATATATATATATATATATCACGGTGCTCCCACAGACCGTTATTAGAGAAAAAAAATTTCACCAAAAATCTGAGTACACCATTCGATTCGTTATGACGTCCAGAATGTCTGGTCAAAATTTCAAAATCATCGTACGGTACATTTTTGAGTAATGCCCTTTTGAAGGTCGTAAAGTACAAAAAAGTGATAGAAAAACGACGAAATAATTATTGCAAAGCACGTTTTTCGACCAAAATAGTTTCTACACGTTCCAAGGGTTATATTTCAAGACAATAACAATAGGTGGAAAGATTTATTTGAAAATCCCACAGTGCACAGTGGTCGAAACTCGAAAAATCGTGATCGTCCTAGATTTGACTGGGAAAAAGTGATTTTATGTACTTTATTTTATGTCTGTGGGAGCACCGTGTGTATATTTGTACGCTTTTGTCGTAGGACTACGTCTTTGTTTTCTATACTAGATTACACTTTGTGAAATTGAAAATGAAACTGGCAAATGTTGCGTCAGATTTCAAACAATTATAGCAAGCGAACGACTTAATGCATCTTTGTTATTTCTATCCACCGACATAGGATAGATAAAATGTGTAACAATTTTTTGATATAATGTTCAACATTGTTGCTTTACTGCTTAATGGTGGAAAAAGGTGAAAAGTACCAAAGTCAAGCTTTTCCATACATTTCCCTCGTTATTGGCTTGCTTCCCGAGCACAGATAACAATAACATGGACGAAATAAATTTCACTGCCTACATATTTTGACTCAACAAAGTGTTTTGGTTTGTTTGTCTTTCTCTAAGCTGCGTGGCCACGTCCTAATGGCAAAAATCTATTCTGAACTCGATACAAAAGACTGCGTGTAGAAAATTCAGTTTAGTTTGTTACACAATAGCAAATGCAGTGCAGCTGTTAAAGGTACGCGACATTGAGAAACGAGAGCTGCATACGAGTAAACTTCCAGGCACTGCGGAGCATGTTACCTTTATTTTGCATACGGCAGCAACAGTTACCATCGTTCGCTGCAGGATATTTTGCTGGCACAGCTCCTGGAGGGCACAACGGAGAGCGAATTTCATTATGCGCGGCCAAGAAAAATATTCAAAGCTACCGTTGGTGCGATTATCAGCGTTCTATAGCACACATTTCGAGCTGAAGAATATCGAATCGGTTCTTTTTAGAACTATAAATGCTTGAAGACAAGAGTTATGAGAATTTTTACAACTACTCCTAGTGTGAAATGTTCATCTATTTCTCAATAATCATTTTTACAATAACGACCAGGGCGCACAAAAGATAAACAGTAGTGTTGCCTATGAATAGTTTATCACAACAAGACATAACCCTTGTTCACATGAACAAGGACTACACAGTCTTTCAGCAGTGAAACTCAAGGTTCTCGATCAGCTAAAGCTATAATTATATTTATTAGCGTATTTTTAATCATTTTAACCAAAACTTACAATTTTGTGTAGGCTCGTATTTTAGGTTGGAATTTAGATCCGTAGATTTATTTAATAGTTTACTGTAAGATTTACATTCAGTTTAGGTTTAATTTGTAATAAGAGTAATATTAAGATCAACTTACGTTTACAAATATTTTATATAATTGAAAACTATTTCGAAATTGCCAAAGACTTATATTAATACAAGAAACGTTTTCTACCACACTTCTAAGCATCTCTGATCTTCTTTTTTTAATGACACTGAAGTTTTATTTCCGTCTGTCAAATACCGTTTTTTGATGTCGACTGCGCAGGGATCGAGTACTCGATCGAGGGATTAATTTCCGATAGCGACGGGCCCAGCGTTGCCAGAAGCTGCGGCAACATTCCCGCCCCCGTAACACTGCGTGACCGAAGCAGTTTTACCTTGAGATTTGACGCTTAAAAGTGCCAGCTTGCTTACTGGTCTTCTAAGAAATCCTGTGCTCGTCTGGACTGTAGCCTGTCGCGCTTTGCCATCTGAACTTAACGGTGTCGCAGATACAAGATCTCGTATCCAATTGTTCCTTTTAGCACTATCCGCAACAAGAACTAGATCCCCTACTTCAATGGGTTTGGTATCGCCAAACCATCTTGTTCGTCTACAGATCGTTGGGAGATACTCTTTCAGCCATCGATGCCAGAAAATGTCGAGCTGATGGCGAATCTGATTCCAGCTGTTCAAAGATGCATCTCGTTGATTTACAAACCTAACTGCTGGCTGCTTCACTCCCTTGGAGCTGCCAAGTAAAAAATGATTCGGCGTGGGGCCGAAGGAGGGTTGAAAAGCCACTTTGTATTAGCATTTCTAAACGCCTCCGCCATGTCACTTTTGATTTGCCGCATAAGTACCCTTTCCGCTCCTACAAAGTTGGTACCGTTGTCGCTATAGACTTCGGAAGGAGCTCCACGACGACCGACGAAGCGACTAAAACATGAAATGCAACTATCTGTGCTTAAACTATACGCTATTTCGAGGTGCACTGCTCTGATCGTCAGGCATGTGAACGGAGCCACCCAATGCTTAGCGTGACTACGTCCGATTTTGACCGTCACTGGACCAAAAAAATCCACCCCGACGTGAGAAAAAGGACGTTCGAAGGAGGCCAGCCTGGCAGCTGGTAGGGGAGCCATCCTCGGAGTTGTTGGTTGTGATTTGTAGATTTTACACCATTGGCATAACCGAGCCGTTTTTCGTACAGCTGCCCGAAGGTGGGAAATATAAAATTTTTGTCTTACCTCATTGACGGTGGTCTCAAAGTTTGCATGGTGGTTTTCTCGATGATAATTTTCTAACAGTAGGTTTGTCAACCTGTGTGTCTTCGAAAAAATTATGGGACATTTCGTGTCGAATCCGGTATTTGCAGCTGCGCCTATTCTTCCGTCCACTCTCAGGATACCGTGCTCATCCAGGTAAGGGGAAAGCTTGTATATCGAGGATGCTTTCTCCACTCCGCAATCGCCTGCTTTCAACTGTGCTATTTCATCAGGAAATGATTCATTTTGACAAATGCTCCACAGTGTGTTTTCAGCCCTCTGAAGTTCCAGGGTGCTCAACAACCCTAGATTCCGGTGCTGCTTCGTGGTACAAGCGTTATTTATAAATCTCCACACGTATGCAACCGATCGAACAAGCCGCACCCACCGAGAGAATCGTTCGAATTTTATTATTGGCTTGCGTATAATTACTTTGTGCACAAAACATGATCGCAATTCTTCTACCGTCTCGAATTTAACGTTGCTTTTTGACGTAGGACTACGTCTAACCGCACTATATCGAGATACATCCTGCGGAAACTAAAACCAAGAAGTAACGTTGGAATGAAAGATTTCAAACGGTAATACTGATGTAACCACATGATGGATTACAATAATCGGTATGTCGTTGGATGGATAAAATGATGGACAATTTTGTGATTCCTCAGTTATCATTATCATTTCATTGTTAAACAGTGAAAATTTCATAAAAGTTTCAAGGTCGAATTTTCACGAAAAATGTACCAATCACATGCGAGCACTCCTGGCGCAGACTTCATGAGTAGACACCAACTGCCTGCTGTGCTAGTGTTCGCTTCCAGGAGCCTAGACTATTTTGATGTCTTGAAGGTGAAGCTTTTTCGGAAAGTTCCTAACCACCTCCACTATGAAACAGTTTTACGTTCTGCTGTTAGAATGTTATTAAAACTGATGTCTTGAAGGAAAACATGCTGGCACAGGCAACAGTACTACACCGAGCAATGTATGAACAGAGCGCTGGTCATTCGTCGTCTATCAGTGCAGTAGAACTCGATATTCATTTGTGTGCAGCCAAGCCAAGTGAAGACTACATCGCCGCTGTCGACGCACAGTGGGGCGTGTTGGGTTAACGCGTAGGTATCGTTTTGCGATCGAATTGCCGTTTGAATTGTCTTCTTCTTCTTCTTGTTACGTATAGTAGCAAATATCAGAATTCAATATGATTTTCCGGGTACCGCAAAATACATTGCGCCAACGGGAACAACAAAATCCTGTACGTGTTGGTAAAGGCAGATAGCATGGTATATAAATTAGGTTCATTGTACAGATAAAATGCGTTGTTTATTTTGAACTCTACACTCTGTATTTCTCATGTCCGTTTTTTTTGTAATTCTTTATCGTTATTTTTTCCACAAACTTAGTTTAAATAGTTTATTTGACACGGCACGAAATTTTTTTATGTGACATCTTTGCCGCTTGGTGATCGGAGAGTGAGCCATCGTTCACAAGACAAATAAATATTGTTTAATTCAATTTAATTAATTTAAATTCAATTACACTAAGGTCGCTTTTTACGCGGGTTTTTTGTTACGCGGCTTTTTTACGCGGATTCCGGGATTTACGCGGTATTTTTTTATTTTTTTTGCCCGGATTTCGGTTTCCCTTCACTCGGAATGCAAAATTAAAGATGTTTTTTTTACGCAGATTCCGGAATTTACGCGGTTTTTTTACGCGGATTCCGGAATTTACGCGGTTTTTTTACCCAGATTTTGGAATTTACGCGGTTTTTTTTACGCGGATTCTGGAATTTACGCGGTTTTTTACGCGGCACGTATCCCCCGCGTAAAAAGCGACTTTAGTGTAATTAGTACTGCTTATATCATGATCATTATATTACCGGCACATATTCCGGTCATATTCCAGGAATCGTTTTACCAATTCCGGTCATCCGCTTCGGCAACCTAAAGAACCAAAATACCTTTCTTTTGGAGGATGTTGAGCTTGAATTGATTTAAATAATCAAGAAAACTAAGAAATGTGATTGGACATAATCGCTCGTTTTTGGTACATGTGTGCCAAAATCGAACCGTGCCACAAGTAAAACAAGCTCAAATTAAACAGAGCCTCAAAGGGAAATATAAAACTATTGTAGTCCTACGTCAACTATGCGGTCGTGTCTTGGATACCACCATCCTACTATTTTTTGGATTGGCCATTGCTGTTCTGGGTACTGCAGAAATGCTGGTCCGCGAAACCACTCTTTTTCCGGCGACAAACAGGGGCCATGACCCCACTCTGTGGCTTCATCAGCAGTGTTCATTTTCGTCGGTACCCATTTCCACTCCTGAGTTTCGGTAAGCGTTAGTATTTCACCAATTCGACAAGAGACGTATTGCCGATATCTGCGAGCGTCTGACCGGATCCAAGCTAGTACTGTACTAGAATCCGACCAGAATATTCTTTTGTCGATTGCGTAAGTATGATTATCACCCACGAAACTTGCTAGCCGAGCACCGAGAACGGCTGCCCTTAATTCTAGAAGAGGTATGGATAGTGGTTTAAGAGGTGCAACTTTCGCTTTCGCCGATATCAAGACACAAGATATAGTTCCATCAGCAAATAATATTCGGTAATATGCAGCAGCGCTGTAGGCCTCTTCGCTTACATCCACGAATGTGTGAAGTTGAATAGAGCGTATCGATCCTGAAGGAGTTAGGCCAATGAAGCATCTAGGAAGCCGAATAATATCGATATGGCATAGATTGTCGGTCCACTTTCTCCATAAGTCAAATGCCTCATCTCCAATTTCTTGGTCCCAGCCTGTTCCGCAACGCCATATCGTTTGCATTAAAATCTTGCCGTGAATTATGTATGTAGCCAACAAAACAAGAGGGTCGAATAATGACATAACGCATCGTAATACCTGTCGCTTGGTTGGTCGAAGGCCCTCGCCAATAATTTCTAAAATATCTTGCCGCATTTGAGTTGAGAAAGCCAATTCGTATTCAGTTGGTAGCCACAGCATGCCGAGTACTCTTTCAGCGCCGTCTCCCTTTTCTAAGTCCAGTTTTTTAACCGCCGGAACCACTGTTTCCCCCAAATGTCGCAGTACTGCTGGAGAGTTGGAACGCCAACCACGTATGTCAAACCCGCCTCTGCTATGTATAAGTTTAACTTCAGCTGCCACTTGCATGGCTTCTTCTTCGGTGTCAAAACTATCCAACAAGTCGTCCACGTAATGACACTTCACCACGGCCTCTGCAGCGCGTGGAAACTCAGCGGCGTATTCTTCGGCGTTTTTATTTTTGATATATTGTGCGCTGCACGGTGAACAACTAGAGCCAAATGTTGCCACGTCCATAAGAAACCGCCGGTTTCTTGGTTGTATCTTCCCGCCACAAAAAATGGTAACGGTGGAATCTCAATGGTAGCGGCATCCGATAAAGCACTGGCTAGTGGCGCGGGGGCATCGGTTTGGTTGAGCGTTTGATAGGATGTTGTGGTGGTAAATCTGACGTCATATTCGGTCCGGACAACGCATTGCCATCCGGAGGAAGAGAAAATGCATCTATCATTTCGCTTATCGAGCGGGTTGAAACTGAGCTCGTTTCCCTACGAGAACTTCGATTGGAGGCTTCCAGATTAGATACCCTCCTATTCACGACCTTTGATGTACTAGTATTAGGCTCTACTTGTCCGTCATTCTCCAACCATTGCGAAACCTTCTCATGAGTCGTACGACAGTTATCGCTCACAACACTTTCTGTTTCATGTACCTCCTGCCGTTCCAATAGATCTTATTTTTCTTTAAGGAACGTTTTCTCCAGTTCTTCCTCTTCTAATATTTGATTTCTCTCCTGATCGATCCGCTTCTTCTCGAGCGCTTTCTCCAGTTGAAATCGCTTACTGCGAATTTGTTGCTCCTCTTCTAACCTTTTTTGCTCCAATACCTTCTGTGCTAAACCTTTGGAAGATCGGCTGCTCACGCTGATGGGAAGGCAACCATTGCACACCCAACGACGGTGTTCTACAGATGCTGTGACGTCAGCACATTCGAAGTGATACCACTCGGTACACTCGTCGCACTGAACCATGTCATCGGCCCAGTCTGGTCGATCACAAGCAGCACAAGCACTCGCATTTATGCCGTCATCGACGTTATCATTGTTTGCCATTCTAGACAAAATTCTTTAGTTTGTTCACACGAACAAGGACTACACAGTCTTCCAGCAGTAAAACTCAAGGTTCTCGATCAGCTAAAGCTAGAATTATATTTATTAGCGTATTTTAAATCATTTTAACCAAAACTTACAATTTTGTGTAGGCTCGTATTTTAGGTTGGAATTTAGATCCGTAGATTTATTTATTAGTTTACTGTAAGATTTACATTCAGTTTAGGTTTAATTTGTAATAAGAGTAATATTAAGATCAACTTACGTTTAAAAATATTTTATATAATTGAAAATTAGATCGAAATTGCCAAAGACTTATATTAATACAAGAAACGTTTTCTGCCACACTTCTAAGCATCTCTGATCTTCTTTTTATGACACTGAAGAGCAGATCGCGCCAAATCACCGATGGTCGAATATCGACCATTTTTGATTTGAATGAAACTTTGCACACGTATTTGGCTCAGCAAACTGAGCATTTTCCACAGATGGAGCGATTTTTTACACCCATGAGTTACATTCTAAAAGGGCGAATGCCTTTTGGCATAGGTTTTATTCGAAGCATTGTAGCCCAGAAACCGTTGGTTGTATAGAAAAACTGTCTGAGAATGAGTTGTAGGGAATTAAAAATGCACTATAAAAAAAATATACGCTGTACAAAAAAAAATTTTTTTGACAAAAAAAAAATTAAAAATAAACATTAAATTTCAATTTAAAAAAAAGAGTTGAATTTTTTTCTAATTTTTTTTTTGAAGAAACTTGACGAAATGAAAAATATTTTTTTTATGGTAGATTAACTTTTTAAAAAAAATCTAATTCAAACATTTTTCAAAATATTTGTATTCTGATGATTTTAAAAGATGCAGAGAGTCATTTTTAATCAAAAAGCTCTTGGTAGTAAACATTCTAAACGCATTGGTTTTCGAGTTATTTTAAATTTAAGCTCGATAAATTAATTATATTTCGGAAAATACACGTTTTTCTTAATTTGTCCATGGTTCTCCAGCAAAAACCTTACGTTCATTGGAATGCTTGATCAAAAATATACAATTCATTCTTTGACAACAAAACGATTGGATAAAGAACTCAAGCGCTAAACCTTAGCCTACCTACACGTTCCCCCTTGCCGAATGTTTTAAAAAAAATATGATTGTCGTGCAACACTACCCACTTGTTTACTAATACTAACTGTTTTTAAAGTACGCAACCAATAACTACTGGGTTACTTATAATATCTGTTTTCGTATATAAATACGATTGCACTACTCCAGATGTGTTAGTAACAGTTTGCATTTTGTGAAGATAAATAAAGTGAAAATGGAATACACCAAGCCCAAATGCTGTAAACCCTTTCCTGATCATCGGTGCTCATCAAGCTTACGCAAATTAAACGAAAACGTTATTGCAAAATTAAAAATATTGAACAGTCAAGCTCATTTTAATACGTCTTTATCAATTTGTGATTCGTTTAGTTATTTGAATGATAGTCAAGCCACCATTCATCCTTTCGTTGTTTACTATTCAGAATCTGGAACACTTAAGAATACCAGCTTCATCATAATATCGGAAGTACTCCATCATGATACTGTTGCGGTTCAGGTGTTCATTGCCAAATTAATGAGTTTTTTGAAAACAACAATAGAGTTGAAAAAAGCGATATAAATGTCTGATGGAGCTGCCTCACAATATAAAAATAGAAAAATCTTTGCAAGTTCAAAACAAAATAGGGTAGGGAACGGCTTAAGCAGTAGCGCCTATTTTGATCAGTCGAAGAAAGCAGCTCTCAAACTCCTTGATTTTGATCAATATCGACAATTCCAATGATGGAAACGAAAACTTTGATTGTCTAGCTGTCTTACGAATATAAGAAATACCGTTAATCAAATAGAAATAGCACAGAAATCACCATTCGAAACAAATCGACCTATATTGCCGCCATTCAGGAGCCACTTCGGGAACTGAAAAAAAAACGCCTGCAAAACAGATGGAAACTGCTTAAAATAGGCTCGGGGTGATTGGAATAGTGTCCCTCGATTGGTAACTTTAATTGATTATTGTTAAAGTTTGCTAACTTAGTTTCACGTTCTGAAAACAAATTTTGTCAGAGAAAAAGATAAAGAAGAGTTTGATATACTTCTGTTTGAATTTCACCCAACACATTTCGAGTATTTCGTCTCAATACACAGGCGGTTCCTAAAGCTGCTTAAAATATGTTCCCTACCCTATAACGTCGATGCAGAGTGTCATTTTTTTGCGACTTCTCATGTTAAAGGCCCATGTGATGCAATTGGTGGCATGTTAAAACGAATGGCAGAAAATGCAAGTTTAGCTAAAGAACATGAACATCCCATTACAAGCGCAAAAGAATTGTATGATTGGGCTAATCAGAAAAGTAATAAAAATTCATCAAAAATGTCATTTAGTTGGGTTTAATATGAAGAATATGAACAAGGAGTAACAGAATGGAACAATATTTTCAAAAAATCTATAATAATAGCTGCCACACAAAAGTATTACTCTTTTGTTTCTATTTCAGAAAATAAGATACAAACGAAGCTGTTTTCAAAAGATGACGAATCATTTACTTATGATGTATATGAAATATAAGGTGAAACTAGTTCTGTAAAGTATCTATGTCATGAAAAAATATGTTCTTAAGATAATAAAACTCGAAAATAAATATTTGATTCTTCTATATATTTATATCACCTAAAACATTTAACTCTTTTCTTGAGAACCGTTCGCCCAATCGTTTTGTTGTCAAAGAATGAATTGTATATTTTTGATCAAGCATTTCAATGAACGTATGGTTTTTGCTGGAGAACCATGGACAAATTAAGAAAAACGTGTATTTTCCCAAATAATTATAATTTTTCGAGCTTAAATTAGAAAAAACTCGAAAACCAATGCCTTTAGAATGTTAACTACCAAGAGAAAAATTTAATTAAATTAGAATTTTCATAAAAAAATTAATCTACCATAAAAAAAATATTTTTCATTTCTCCATCCTGGACTTTTTTTTTAAAGTTGCGCATTAACGTCAAGTTTCTTTAAAAAAAAATAAGAAAAAAATTCAACTTTTTTTTTAAATTGAAATTTAATGTTTATTTTTAATTTTTTTTGGTCTAAAAAATTTTTTTTTGTACAGTGTATATTTTTTTTATGGTGCAGTTCCCTACAACTCAGACAGTTTTTCTATACAACCAACGGTTTCTGGGCTACAATGCTTCGAATAAAACCTATGCCAAAAGGCATACGCCCTTTTAGAATGTAACTCATGGGTGTAAAAAGTCTCTGCACCTGTGAAAAATGCTCAGATTGTTAAGCCAAATACGTGTGCAAAGTTTCATTCAAATCAAAAATGGTCGATTAAATTTTCGCGTATTTCCAGGCGATTTGAAATGATTCTGCTCTGAAGTTTTACTTCCGTCTGTCAAAGACCGTTTTTTGATGTCGACTGCGCAGGGATCGAGTACTCGATCGAGGGATTAATTTCCGATAGCGACGGGCTCAGCGTTGCCAGAAGCTGCGGCAACAACCCTCATTTCAAGAATTTTCAGTCAAATATTAGAAACGAAAATATTTTATCTAAGAACCAGAGTGATTTTCGCATCGGGAAAGCAAAAACTTTCTTCTGATGCTTATGAAAACCACTCAGTAGTATCGAAGGTGTTTTGGTTTGTTCCTCTTTCTCCAAGCTACGTAGCCACGCCTTAATTGCAAAAATCTGCTCTGAACTCGATACAAAAGACAGCGTGTAGAAAATTCAGCTTCAGTTTAGTTTGTTACACATAAGCGAGAGCAGTGCAACTGTTAAAGGTACGCGACATTGAGAAACGAGAGCTGCATACGAGTCAACTTCCAGGCACTGCGGAACATGTTACACCTTTATTTTGCATACGGCAGCAACAGGTACCATCGTTCGCTGCAGGATATTTTGCTGGCGCAGCTACTGGAGGGCACAGCGGAGAGCAAATTTTATTATGTGGGTCAAGAAAAACATTCAAACCTACCGTTGGTGCGATCATCAGCGTTCTGTAGCACACATGAAATTATGGAATCGGTTCGGTTTTATTTTGCATACGTCAGCAACAGGCACAATCGTACACTGCATAATATTTTGAGGAGAACAGCGAAGAGCAAATTTTTTGCGCGGCCAACAAATATTCAATGCTACCGGTGCACAGTGGTCCAATAAGGCAAAAAGTGGAACTTAATTCCATAGCGCCTTTCAACTTCATCCTAGCTTAATAGTGTCTTCGGAGCAATTGTTTGTATGAATGACCCGCATAATCGCAAATTATCAAAAAATATAAAAAGTTTACTATACTAAAAATAAAACTAAATAAATAACTTTTTTGTGTTAAGAGATAAAAGAATAGTTTATTCAGCAAAGTTTTAGAAAATTCAAAAATATGAAACTTTGTTGAACAAACGAAAATCCTATCTCTTTTCGGTACAAAGTTATAAAGTACACTACATGGAACTTATTTAAAAGTTAGTTTTTTGTACTTAACTTTTGTTAGTTGCATTTTACACGAAAGTGTAGTTAGGAGGAATTGTTAGGACACACAAAACACACATTTTTGCCGAAGACTATATATCTCCAGGACTTTTCCTTACAAAGTTATATCATATTTTAGCTTATTTTTTCGATAACTTCAAGAACGTATAGGTTAAAAAGGGGCAAGTGGAATCATGATGTCAATACTTTTCCTTGAATTTAAACTGAAGTACTATAAACTTCTTTAGGTTCCATTTGTCCCAATCAACCCATTTTAGAGTACGGCGAGCATATGTCACAATAGGTTTTCATATATCAAAAATACTAACTTTTTTGTGTTAAGAGATAGAGGAATGGTTTACTCGGCAAAGTTTTAGAACGTGCAAAAACATGAAACTTTGTTGAACAAACAAAATTTCTATCTTCATTGGGAACAGAGTTACAGAGTATTTCATGTAAAAGTTACTTAAAAGTTAGTTTTTTGTACGTAACTTTTGTTAGTTACATTTTACAAGAAAACGTTGTTCTAAAGAAGCATTTGGGCATACAAAATACACGTTTTTGTTGAAGGCCCCACATCTCCAGGACTAGAGAGCCTGCTTCAGGTACTTTGTCGTGTTGGTGCGATTTTTCGCAAACTCGATTATGGCATCGAGCTGCTCCAACAGCGCTACTACCTTTGGTAGCGTGTCTCGCTGTCTTCCGACCGCCTTTATCAACAGTGGACCAGCCACTGCGATGTCTTGCGTCGATCCGGTAGGCGTACTGCCTTTGCCGTCTTCGCAGGCGTCCTTTACTGCATCCGTCTTCGCCTTTCTCGGCGAAGACCTCTGGATGCCTCCTCGTGCAAACGGGTTTTTCAACCCATCTGCGGCCATTTGTTGATTTCTATTATTTTCATTTGAATCCATTTGTGTTAAGTGGGTCCCCCTTCCAGCCGCTATCCTTATCCGTACTGGAGTGGTCGCCTATCTGGTCCCATGGTAATCTATGCCGAAGCAGTGAGGCCATGGCTAGGGGCGGCTGCCACAGCGCCTTATGAGCAACTATGACACCCCCGACCGGCGCAAGTCAGGAAAGGACATCTGATCCCACTCCTGCCCGGTTCCCACCGGGCAATGAATTTGGAACGTACTGGAAGTCCTGCCAGGTTTTACGGGACGGAGACCCCTGCACCGGTTGTTGTCTTGCCGTTTAAAGCCGTTGTCACACGACCTTACTAAGAGAGCTCGGCGCGGGTGCCAGCCCAGAATCGTGGTACGAGAACAAAATCCGACTCTTATCATATGGCGTTGCGACCAGTTGCCGTAATTGGGAACTTATTGGCATCAATCCCAATGGGCGAATTAGTGCATTTGGGTGGTAGGAGCGGCACTATTCGCTCCGTCAGAGCTGCTTCCATATAATGTGGCTTTGCTAGGCTAGCTCTCGCTGATGGTCCGGGACTGCTTGCTTGCAGTGAGCACTTCCGTGGCCTACGGTAATCGCCAAATACCAACCCTATATAACTATATATATATATATATATATATATATATATATATATATATATATATATATATATATATATATATATATATATATATATATATATATATATATATATATATATATATATATATATATATATATATATATATATATATATATATATATATATATATATATATATATATATATATATATATATATATATATATATATATATATATACTATTTCGAGCATGTAGAGCAGGCCTGTCCAACCTTTATGACACGCGGGCCAAATTTCTCAGTCCAGAACAGCTGTCGGGCCAAAATTTGGAAAACTTTCAAATTTCATTCAGCTAATTTTTAGATTATGTGCTAATATATGTAGAAATATCGATTTGATTTTGATATAAATGCAGTTTGATTGATGCTTACTTGATTTATGCATACCTAAAGTAATTTTACAAGTCACAGTTTTAACAAATAAGGAAAACAAACAATGATTTTCCCTATTGTAAAACAGTACAAACATTCTATTTGTTGTTTTTTCCTGTATGGACTTCCTCACTGCGAATCGTTGATCTATTGTGAGAATTTTGTTGTTGGTAGATTTTTAAATTACATGAGCTCAGAGAATTGATGGAAACTTGAAACTATTGGGTTTTTTCCAGAACACGAGCAATATTGCTTTCCAAATCTGATACCGAAATCCACCAACATGATTCGAAATTCTTCTCTGATAAAGATGAACGACAACTATTCCTCACTGCTTCATTTGGCAACGTTTTTCATTTTGAAATGTAGATACGGATTGATAATTTCAACACTTTGAAAATAAGATCCCATTACTCGTGTAATTTAAACTTAGAAAAGGTGTTTTCTATCACAACAAATTCCAATATAAATACATCAACACGTGGGCCAGATGAAAAAAACGTGTTTCAAAATTCAACGCGGGCCGCGAGAAATGAAGCAGAGGGCCGGATGTGGCCCGCGGGCCGTACGTTGGACAGGCTTGATGTAGAGGGTCAAGACGGATGAGTTGACATCGGTTTTTGTAGCTTGGTAGTCTTAATGGATCATGCCAAGGTAACTGTCGTATATATATATATATACATATATATATATATATATACATATATATATATATATATATATATATATATATATATATATATATATATATATATATATATATATATATATATATATATATATATATATATATATATATATATATATATATATATATATATATATATATATATATATATATATAGCGGTGCCCACCACTGTATATATATATATTCCATGTTTAGCTAATAAAGTACCATCTTTCAATATTTCAATTCGATGTTGAATGGCATCTATGTTGATTAATATTGTAATGAGGTTTAATTTTATTACATGCTGATGTTCAGATTTGTAATCTAATGCGAGGAGATCGTTAGTGATCTTACTTATGTGTTGTGTTCTTTTATTCTTAGCTTGATTGATAATTACTTGACCATTCATTCTGTGCCGAACACGCATCAGCATCGGTTGTGCTTCGAAATCGCTCCGATAAATTTCAATACGTGTGTGCAAGTGGTGGCTTTTTTTGACCGGTGTCTTTTGTCTAGATTGCTGTATCGCAAGGTCAAGCGCCTTTGTGTTACTGTGTCGCTTTGTAGCTGCCTGCTGTCGAACGATTTGGTGGTGAGTGCAGTGCACTCCAACACGAAGGAGGAAAAGAAAGGAAGGTACGTGCTTCTTGTCTGTCCCATCGGCGCGCTAGGTTTAGCGCGATGGATGTGGACCCCCCACCTCCCGCACCTCCATCCTCGAATCCCCTCGACCCTGTCCCTCCTGCCCCCCCTCCTAATATTAATTCCTCAGCTCCCCCACGTGTCAGATTGTATCCAGATGGATCGACTCTTCCGGTGGCAGTTTACCTCAGGCCTAAAGCGAGGCCGAAATCGAAATCTTTAAACATTCTACAGATTTCGAAAGACCTGACGTCACACTTTAAAGCTGTGACTGAAATTTTAAAAATCAGGCCGAACAAGCTCCGTGTCGTGGTCAATGACCTTAAACAGGCCAACGATATAGCTTGCTCCGAGCTTTTTACACGGGAATACCGTGTCTATGTACGGTGTCGTGACCGATTCGAGTCTGTCCGTCTAGTGTATATTGAAAAGTGCTAGATGGTGCTTTAAAAACAACACATGTCCCGATGTGAAGGTGTTCGACTGCAAGCAATTGCGGTCGGTATCGATCGTCGGTGACAAAAAAGTTTACACTCTGTCAGACTCGTTTCGAGTTACGTTCACCGGGTCTGCACTACCAAGCCACATCTCGATCCACCGTGTTCGTCTCCCTGTGAGGCTATACGTTCCCCGCGTCATGAACTGCACTCATTGCAAGCAGTTAGGCCTTACAGCCGCCTACTGCTGCAATAAGGCACGTTGTGGCAAGTGTGGGGAGACTCATGCGGAAGACTCTTGCAGTGTTAAAGCTGTAAAGTGTATTCACTGCGGGGAAATTCTGCATGAGCTCTCGACATGTGCGGTGTGCGTGCAGCGCAGGGATAAAATAAAACGATCTCTCAAAGAGTGTTCAAAGCGTTCCTACGCTGACATGCTGAAGAAGACCGTTACCACTTCTCCCGTTACTTCGAACCCCTTTGATCTGTTGTCCTCTGATGAAACCGATTCTGACGATTCACCAGCGGGAACATCCTATGCCAATCCTGGGGAGTCTAGAAAGAAGAAAAATATTTCCTTTCCTAAACTTCCCCGAAAAGGTCCTAAGATTTCCCAAAGTGAAATGAATGGTACAAACAAACCTAAAAGTGCAGCGGAAAAACCGAAGCAAACCCCTCCTGGGCTTGCAAATTTAAAGTCCCAGAAGGAGTTCCCAGCAATTCCTGGAACATCTAAAACCCCAGTTGTTCCTTTTGCACATCCAGTTGAAAAATCAAATGCTGGACTGGTGAAATTTTCTGACATTGTGGACTGGATTTTTGAAACTTTCAATGTACCCGATCCAATAAAAGATTTTCTTACAGCATTCCTCCCAACAGTTAGAACATTTTTTAAGCAGTTGACTGCTCAATGGCCTCTCCTTGCAGCGATCGTATCCTTCGATGCCCAATTCATCTGCTTATGTGAAGGATTCTATCTCTGTCTTACAGTGGAATTGTAGAAGTATTTTACCAAAAATTGATTCGTTTAAAGTTTTGATAAATGAAAACAAATGCGATGCATTTTCCCTTTGTGAAACTTGGCTAACTTCGAATACTGATCTAAACTTCCACGATTTTAATATTATTCGCCTTGATCGAGACATCCCATATGGAGGAGTACTTCTAGGGATTAAGAAGTGCTATTCTTTCTATCGTATTAACCTCCCTTCGATTCCAGGCATCGAAGCTGTCGCATGTCAAATGACAATACAAGGTAAAGAGCTTTGTATTGCCTCAATATATATTCCTCCCAGAGCACAGGTTGGGCAACGGCTGCTCTTTGATTTAATAGAACTTCTTCTCTCGCCACGCTTGATTTTGGGAGACTTTAACTCTCATGGCGTGGCTTGGGGTTCCCCTTCTAATGATAACCGCTCCTCTTTAATTTATAACCTTTGCGATAACTTCGACATGACTATTCTAAACAACGGTGAAATGACACGTGTCCCGAAACCTCCAGCGCGCCCAAGCGGATCTGGATCTCTCTTTATGTTCGACGTCGCTACGGTTGGATTGCACATGGAAGGTAATCCTCGATCCTCACGGTAGCGACCATTTGCCTATTCTTATTTCAATTACCAACGGGTCAACTCGCATGCGGCCAATTGACATTCCGTATGACCTCACACGGAATGTTGATTCGAAGTTATACGAGGAAATGGTTTCAGAAGCTGTCGAGTCGATTCAACATCATCTACCACTTGAAGAATACAACCTCTTCGCGGGCTTGATTCTCGACGCCGCGTTGAAAGCCCAAACGAAGAAATATTCCGGCGTAACGATCAAAGAACGGCCTCCCACTCCGTGGTGGGACCAAGAGTGCTCCGATGTCTACACGCAAAGATCCGACGCGGCCTATCAGAAGAAAGGTATACCTGGCGACTATATACGGTATTCGGAGCTTGATACTAAGCTTAAAAGCTTAGCTAAAGCAAAGAAACGCGGATATTGTCGTCGGTTCGTAAACGAGACGTCGAGGGAGACATCGATGAGCACTCTTTGGAACACAGCCCGAAGAATGCGGAATCGCGTAACGGTCAACGAAAGCGAAGAGTCTTCAAGTAGGTGGATATTTGATTTTGCCAGGAAAGTATGTCCGGACTCTGTTCCTGAGCAAAACTTTGTTCGCGATGCGTCTCCGGGCCACGACGCGATAGAATCACCTCTTACGATGGCAGAATTTTCAATTGCCCTCCTGTCTTGTAACAAAAACGCACCTGGGTTAGATAGAATCAAATTCAACTTGTTGAAGAATCTACCCAGCAATGCCAAGAGGCGCTTGTTGAACTTGTTCAATAAGTTCCTGGAGCAGAATATTGTACCGCAGGATTGGAGGCAAGTGAGGGTAATCGCCATCCAAAAACCGGGAAAACCAGCCTCTGATTACAACTCCTATAGGCCGATTGCAATGCTATCCTGTATCCGGAAATTGATGGAGAAAATGATACTCCGTCGTTTAGACCACTGGGTCGAATCAAATGGTCTACTGTCAGATACTCAATTTGGTTCCCGCCGTGCCAAAGGGACGAATGATTGTCTTGCGTTGCTTTCAACAGATATCCAGCTGGCGTATGCTCGCAAAGAACAAATTGCGTCTGCGTTCTTGGACATTAAGAAAGCTTTTGATTCCGTTTCTATTGACATTCTTTCGGGCAAACTTCACCGACAAGGATTTTCTCCAATTTTGAACAATTTTTTGCACAATTTATTGTTCGAAAAGCACATGCATTTTACGCATGGCGATTTGGCAACTTTTCGAATTAGCTACATAGGTCTTCCCCAGGGCTCATGTTTAAGCCCCCTTCTTTACAATTTTTATGTAAATGACATCGACGAATGTCTGGCAAATTCATGCACGATAAGACAACTTGCAGACGACAGCGTGGTTTCTGTTACAGGAGCCAAAGCTGCCGATTTGCAAGGACCATTGCAAGATACCTTGGACAATTTGTCTGCTTGGGCTCTACAGCTAGGTATCGAATTCTCTCCGGAGAAGACTGAGATAGTAGTTTTTCCTAGGAAGCATGAACCTGCTCAGCTCCAGCCACAATTAATGGGAAAAACGATTTCTCAGGTTTTGGTACACAAGTATCTTGGTGTCTGGTTCGACTCTAAAGGCACCTGGGGTTGTCACATTAGGTATCTGATGAAAAAAAGCCAACAAAGAGTGAATTTTCTTCGTACAATAACCGGATCATGGTGGGGAGCACACCCGGGAGACCTTATAAGGCTTTACCAACCAACCATATTGTCGGTAATTGAGTACGGGTGTTTCTGCTTCCGCTCCGCAGCAAACACACATTTGATCAAACTGGAGCGAATACAATATCGTTGTTTGCGTATCGCCTTAGGTTGCATGCAATCGACCCATACGATGAGTTTGGAGGTCTTAGCTGGAGTTCTACCATTGAAAAACCGCTTCTGGAGCCTGTCTTCTCGTATTCTTATCAAATGTGAGGTCTTGAACCGTCCTGTGATTGAAAATTTTGAAAGGTTAATCGAACTTAATTCTCAAACCCGTTTTATGACATTGTATTTCAATCACATGTCACAAAATATTAACCCTTCTCCGAATATTCCAAATCGTGTCAACTTATTAAATACTTCTGATTCTACTGTGTTTTTCGATACATCCATGATAGAAGAAACTCGTGGAATCCCGGATCATTTACGCGTGCAGCAGATCCCCAAAATTTTTTCCAATAAATATCGAAACATCAACTGCGACAATATGTTCTACACTGACGGATCACTTATCGATGGGTCCACTGGCTTCGGTATGTTCAATAACAATTTAACCGTCTCCCATAAGCTCGATAATCCTGCTCCTGTTTACGTCGCAGAATTAGCTGCAATTCAGTACACCCTAGGGATCATCGAAAAAATGCCCACGGACCATTATTTCATCTTTACGGACAGTCTCAGTTCCATTGAGGCTCTCCGATCGATGAAAGATGTTAAGCACTCTCCGTATTTCCTGGGGAAAATACGGGAACATCTGAGTGCTTTATCCGAAAAATCTTTTCAGATTACCTTAGTGTGGGTCCCTTCTCACTGCTCGATACCGGGCAATGAGAAAGCGGACTCTTTGGCTAAGGTGGGCGCAACAAACGGTGAAATTTATGAAAGACCAATTGCTTTTAATGAATTTTTTGCATTTGTACGTCAGAATACGATCATCAGTTGGCAAAATTCTTGGACCAGAGGGGAACTGGGAAGGTGGTTACATTCCATTATACCCAAGGTATCGACGAATCCGTGGTTAAAGGGGTTGGATGTAGGTCGAGATTTCACTTGCGTGATGTCTCGGCTTATGTCCAATCACTATAGATTTGATGCGCATCTCCGTCGTATTGGGCTCGGAGAAAGCGGTATCTGTGCCTATGGTGAAGGTTATCACGACATAGAGCACGTTGTTTGGTCATGCCCTGTCCACCGTGACGCCAGGTTTAAATTAGTAGCTTCCCTTCAGGCCGGAGGTAGACGGCCAGCTGTTCCTGTTCGTGATGTCTTGGCGAGCCGTGACATACCCTACATGACCCTTATATACATTTCCCTAAAATCCATCCATGCCCCAGTCTAGTCCCGTTCCCCTCCGTCTACACCCAACAAAACGACAAGAACACGTTTGAACCTTAAGCAGAGGTTTTGGAATCAACAACTGCACCCCACACGAATTCACCAGGACCTGAGAACCCGTGGCCTTCAGTGATATCTTGGCTCAGCGGCACGTACCATAGGCCACTTGAACACCAGCGAACAACAACAACGAACCATAACCAGCAACTAGCCCCCGCACAATACCTTCAGGACCCGAGAATTACAAGCCCCTCTTCCAGCTCATGACATCGTGGCTCAGCAGAACAAATCCATACATGCTGCATATTCATGGCCATTCGAAGAGCATCAGACGACCATCAAACTACAAAACAGTGATTGAAAAATACATCCTAGTTTTAAGATAGACTTAATTTCAGCTCGTAGTCGGCAGCGAAGATAAAAAATTTGCTTTAAGACTTTAAGTCTTCATATATAATTGGCGCCGTTAAACATTAAATTGTATTTGTGCCGTGTCAAATAAATGATATGAGAAAAAAAAATTACTTGACCATTATTATTCGCAATCAATTTGTTCATAGTGTCATTGATTGTTTTTAAATCATCTGCATCAGGCGTTCCGGCTATCCACTTCCAAACTGTTCCAATTTTGTCCCATCGTTTGATACTGTGTTTTTCCGGGTTGATTTTCGCGAATGTTTGTTGTAACAGAATATTCTTATTTTGTAATAGTTTGTATAAATGATTGTTGTACATTTTTCTGTTCACTAATTTATCAAAATTATCAACTGTTTGTTCGAAATTATATAATTCAATTGATTGCATAATTCTAACATAACCAAGTTTTATTTTTGCTTTTCCCAAATGAACTACGGCTATTGGATTGTTATTTAAGTCATGAATCCGTATATCTCCGTATACAAATGCGAAACAAATATATCTGTAAATATAATAAAAGTATAAAATCATATTGTTATTCTTCATTTTCATATACTTTTCTTAAGTTTGATTTGTGAATCTTTCTGCCTTGTTCATCTATGACATAAGTTTTATAGTTTTCCATTATTCTTATTTTTTTATAACGTGGTTCTCGTTTTGATATTGAATTATTTTTTTCATAAGCATAACTCATTGAAGGAAAATCTATATAACTAGGTTCTGTAATTGTATTTTTTTCTTCTTCTCGTATAATTTTATTATTCTATTTAAATTTTCTTGTTTTTGTTTAGGAAAATCTTGTATTGATAAATTATCTCTATTAACACCTGTGTAAACATTTTTGGGTGTATCTTTTGTAAATGAGTGTATTGTATTATTATATTTATGAACTGCGAGCAGAATCAAATCAGTTATTGGTAACTCATTCACTGCACTCTCATTCCTAATACATCTGACAATTTTGCGAATCGTTGAATGCACACGTTCGATTTGACCATTTGTTTCTGAATGATTTACTGGAGTTTCGAAAATTTGAATACCCAAATTTTCTATTATCTGAAGTAAAAGTTCTCTCATTATCAATTACAACCATAGCTGGGAAATCCCAATCATAAATCAACTGCATCAATGGTCCTTGTACATCTACTATTGATCTTGATTTTATTGGCTTGACTTTAACAAATTTTGATAATTTATCAACGGATGTCAAAAACATATTATTCTGATTGAATGCAAAAATATCAATGTGAACAATTTCTCCTGGATATGAAGGAATAGGCGTTTTTACTGCTAAATCTTTTTGTGGTTTTCTGTCATACTTTTCACTTTTACAAATTTCACAAGTTTTGACAAATTGTTTTGTTTTTTTATTCATTTGTGGAAAATAACATATTTGAATCAACTGACCGATATTTTCTTTAACACCTCCATGTGGGTACTCATGAATTTTGCTAATTTTTACAATTTGTTTATTTTCATCATGAATGTTTTCTACTTCTCTTTGAGAAAATCTAGCTCCGATTCTATTAGCGTCAAAAGTATTTTTATAGATCTCTTGGATGTTACGCCCATTATTGGTTCTGTAGTCATAATTCCGTTGAGGACATTAGGTAGGAGAAATTCTCTAAGTTTTGTTTCAAGATATTGTTGATTGAAATAAGGCTCTGTTAAAATGTTTTGTAAATTCCGAAATGTGTTGTTAAACTATAATTCGATCGGGGTCCGATTTTAAATATGAGTTGATTTTTGAAAACATTTTTATCGGAGGAGTGTAAGGTTGGTGTGAGTGAATTTATTTGTATGTGATTTGTTAAAGATACTGGTGTGTTTTTGTCATCAATTATGACCCTCGACAAGGCATCAGCAACAACATTTGATCTGCCTGTCTTATTAAAAATTTGATGGTCATGCTCTTCAATATAAGCTTTCCACCTTTTTAATTTGGCATTTACGTTTCATGGAGAAACGGCAAAAGTTAAAGGCATATGATCGGTGTAAATATGAATTTTTGCACCGTAAATAAAATTTCGAAGCGTATTCAATGCCCATACTATGGCTAACATTTCCTTTTCGTTAGTCGCATAGTTTTCTTCTGTTTTTGAGAGTGTTCTAGAGATGAAAGAAATTGGTCTTTCTCCATCAATTGATTTTTGAGAAAGAACTGCTCCAATTGCTTTATTGGATGCATCAGTTGAAAATTAATACATCATTTGACAGTAAGATATTTTTTAAGGTTAGAACGTCGATAATAACCAGATAATCCCAAAAACATTCTCAATTCTTTTAAGTTAGTTGGTTGTGAGTTATTTTTTATTGCCTCAACTTTCTTAGGATTTGGCATTAAACCATTTTCTGAAACAATAAATCCTAAAAACTCAACCTTAGTTTTCAAAAATTCTGATTTGTCAGGTTGAATTCGAAAATTTGCTTTTTTTAATGTTTCAAATACTGTTTCTAAATTTTCCAAATGCTCCTCAAATGTCTTACTGAAAATGATAATGTCATCTATATAGACATGACATATTTTTCCAATATGTTCTCTAAGAACATCGTCCATTATTCTCTGAAAAATACTGGGTGCATTTTTTAAACCAAATGGCATACGAACAAATTCGTACTCGCCATTATTGACGGAAAAAGCTGTTTTTCCAATACCTTTTTCATTCATTGGGATTTGGTGAAATCCAGAGGCCAAATCCAATGTAGTGAAATATTTGCTCCTGCGCAAATTTGCAAGAACTGTTGCAGTGTCTGGTATAGGATACCGATCACTTATCGTTTTAGAATTAATTTTTCTATAATCGATTAACATTCTGAATTTTTTTTCATTGGAAGCGTCCGATTTTTTTGGGACTATCCAAATGGGAGAATTAAAAGGTAATTTAGATGGTCTTATAATACCATCATTCAATAATTCTTCAATCTGTTTTTCCACTTCGCCTCTCAATGCTTGTGGATATGGGTATGACTTTGAAAAAATCGGGTTGTCATCATTGACTCTGATTTCCGCTTTCACTCTCGTCGTGAATGATAATTTCCCATCTGGTTGCTGAAATACCTAGATCCTGAAACTTGAAAATCAGATTATTAACCCTCTAGTGCCCGAGTTAATTTCTAGACGGGCTTCGGTAAAATCAGTATGAATCACTATAAACCATTTTTAAGTATTTATTGAAACTTTTTAGAGGGGTGACTGAAGCCTGCCAAATGGCGGCATTGGGCACTAGAGGGTTAAGTTTCTTTTGTTCTACTTCAGACAAATGTTCATTTCGTATTTGGATTTGATTTACTTCCTGTAAATGATGCTGCAATAAAGGAATAATATTTTGATTATTGATAATTAATTTATTATAAGAAGTATCAATTATGGCTTTTAGACTTTTCATGGTGTCATGACCAATAATTCCGTCAAATGTTTTCAAACTATCCATATGATAAAATTTCACCATTTTATCCGAATATGGTTTAAATAAACGGGCTTGGGAATATTTTTTTACTTGAACGTTGCCTCCAACAGACGATACCGTGAAAGGTTTTTCCACATTATGTGAAATTGTTGCATGTTTTGGTTGGATATAATTTTTATTTGATCCTGTGTCTAATAAAAATTTTAATGGGTTTGATTCATTACCATAGTATAAAAAATATGGTAGTGTAGATTTTAGACTAAAAAATCACAAGAAGGTTGTATGCAAAGCCACGACCGCAAGGTTGAAGTAGAATACTTTTACAAGAAAGATAACCCGGCTGCTTGCGTGTCAGTCATTTTTTCTAGTAAATAAACGTTGACCGTTCATTGGCAGTATTGTAATTTCTTTTTGTCTGATATTTTAAAGGAAGTTCATTGAATATTTTTAAATTTTGTGCAAATGAGAAGTTGAGGTGCTGCCGAATTGTAATATGCACATTTAATACGACATCATTAAACGGGAACGGAACAAAGGCTACGGTTATGCAGAACGCGAATGCCGGCGCGATGCGATTCGCCTTACCGTGGTGAAATGTACAGCTCTTTTTAAGGCGAAGTAGAGCTATACATTTCAACAGATTTCGTCTTGCCGAATCGCATCGAGCCGTTATTTGCGTTCTGCATGACCGTAGCCAAACACTAAGCGACGCAAACACGTAATAATAATCAGAGTATGCATGTAGATGAAGATATTAACTTTGGATTAGAGCCCAAAACGAGAAAATATTAACTCTTCAAATAATCATTCGTGTTCTTCAAATTTCAGTTGTTCAATTTAATATCCGATGAAATGTTTGTTTATTATCTGATGAAGCTCTTATATAGGCCAAATGATGCATTCCCAATTTACTAGGTCCATTACTCTGCCGACCGTGCTTGGGAAAGCGCGGTATAACGACCAATCAGAGGTCGAATTTTGTGTTTTGACAAGGCTTAAGAGTTTTCAATAGTACAATAGTTCGAATGATAAAATTGCAATTTCATGCATTTGGTAGGAATCTTAGAAGATTTTCTAATCAATTGCTGCAAAAACGAAGGAAATCCATCGAAAACTAACTGATTTATTAGCATTTGAAATTTTTCTCACTTTTTTCAGTTTTAGATTTTCATTTCACATCTCTATGTAGCCGAACTTCCTGAGAGAAGTATTCTAATTCAAAATTAAATCTTCATTAATTCATTTGTTGTTCTTATAAGGACAATTGTTCAATTTATCATAGGATGTAGTGTTTATCTTACATCTCTGTGTTACCTCGATAGTGAGGACTAAGGCGCACGGCCAACACAATGAGAAAGGTGTTTTCACATTGAAAACTAGACACGGCTTTACTGGAGGAAGTGTTGGCAAATGCATCTACCGCTAATACCACCGCTATCATACGAAAGCGCGTCGTTTCATGTGGGGAATATCAAGAACGAAAAATGACGCGCGTCTAAGCATAACCCGAACTGTTTCGCCGTGCTGCTCCCATTAACCTTTACATCGGCCTCAGGGAAGTACCGGCTGCATCTGCATCTACCGCTGAGGCTGTCACTATACTGCTATTGGTACCAAAAGCTATTAACTCTTCAAATAAGTGTTTTATTTGTTCTCAAAAGAACAATTGTTCAATTCAAAATCGGATTTACGCAATCGCATCTCTGTAATATTACCGACAATAATATTCTTCTGAACAAAATGATACAACTTTCCCATTAGGCCTCTGCCATAATAGACGCGAAAAGCGACGCGAACCGTTTCGCTCGGCTGTAGGTTAATGTACAGCCATCAGTAGAGCTGTGCATAAACCTAGGCCGAGCGAATCGGTTCGCGCCGCTTTTCGCGTCTACTATGGCAGAGGCCTTAGAGAAAGTTGCTGGCTGATGTATTCACTTCATGCAAGCCTGCTGCTGATGCTTCCCGCTACCACGCTGAAACAGCATTTTAGTGAAGCGAGTGTCGCTGCATCAGCTGACCCTGCTACTATCGATGCTGATATACCCGCTGCAACAGCTACGCTATGCATAGCCATGCCACAGTTGTGGCCGCTATACGCTGGCCCAACTGCTGAGCAACTGCAACGCTATCCGTAGCCATGCCACAGTTGTGGCCGCCATTGGTACCCGCTGTACCTGCTTCTGCTGGCCCTGCTGCTATCGATGGTGAGATCCGCTGAAACTGCTACGCTTATCCGCAGCCATGCCACAGTTGTGGCCGCTATCTGCTATCGATGGTACCCACTGCTCGCTCCCGCTGCTGCTAAGGGTGACTGCTGTCGTCGCTGTTAAGAACTATTATGAGCGGCTTCGACTCAAACAGGCTCTTATATAGGGATGAAAATAGGAATGAATTATTTTACGTACGTGGTGGAATGATATAACTTGAAAAATATGTGTGACTTCATTCCGGCTCAGAGCGATCATTTGATAAGCTCCACCTCTTTTTTCAGTTTCTAAAGTTTTTCCTCAGTTTCGTCCCCGTGTCGCATGTAAGCAGATTATTGCGTTCAGTAGACAGTAGATAGTGTATCCAGCGAATAAACACCGATGGTGCTCTCACACACGCAACGGTTTTAACCCGTATCTTATTGCGGTTTGTAACATCAAGCGATTTCGTTTGCTCGCTGTTGCGTGTTGCATCATGCTGCAACTTGGCAGCTGGGAGACGACGAAATTCTGTTTATGCTGATTGATTGAATCGACTTTATATTAGCTCTGCATAGTCGAACTAACTGCTTTTGTTAATGCGTACTAACAGGGCAGTTAATTATTCAATATCGGTTATGCTGATCGCAGCCTTTGCGCTGCCCCTATAGTGTGGGGTTTACTAAATAAAGTGAAAGTAAAAATTAGACAACTACAACAGAATTTGATTGCATCCCGCACAGAATGTCTACTTGTGTTGATGCCAGAAAATTATTAACCTTCAATTATTTTTTTATTTGCCTTGAAAAAAGCATGTTGCGGTTCAAAATCGGTTGCTAATTACAACCTTTAAGCTGCCCTAACATTGGGGGAATTAAGATACACGGACAACATGCACTGTGGAAGCTATTTCACATTCAGTAAATTAGACGAGTGCGACAAATTTGAATTGCTAGGATGCAACACAGAATGCTTGCTTGCGTTGACAAAAATTATTAACTTTCAATGACTTGTTTATTTTCCTTAAAAAAGGCATTTTGATTTCCGAAATTGGATTTCCTGATGGCAATCATCATGCTGCCCCAACACGGGGGGAATAATGGCTGTCTGACGACACACGCTGAGAAAAACCGCGCTGCTCCTGAGACGTGGTGACCAACCACAGGGCTAGTGCTGCTGCTAAGGAAGGACGACTGCTGTTGTCGCTGTCTAGAACTATTATGAGCGGCTCCGGCTGAAACAGGCTCTTATATAGGCCAAATAGCATGTTTTCAATTGCAAGGTATATGATCCTGTCGACCGTGCTTGGGAAGCAAGCATATAACGACCAATCAGAGGTCGAATTTTTCGTTTTGACAAGGCTTGACTATTTTTAATAGTTCAATAGTGTGAATAATAAAATTACAATTATCTTATTTTGGGAAGAATCTTAGAAGATTTTGCAATCTATTGCTGCAAGAACGAAGGAAATCCATCGAATACTAACCGATTTATTAGCATTTGAAATTGGACATATTTTCACTTTTTTCGATTTTAGATTTTCATTTCACATTCCTATGTAGCCGAACTTCCTGAGAGAAGTATTCTACTTCAAAATTCAACTCAGCATTTTCTTCTTCGTATGTATGCTCAGATTCTTCATAATTGATATTGTCTAAGTAGCGTTCAAAAGATGTACCATCATTAAGTTCTTCACTTACCCGATACGGTACTTGTTCAACGTATTGTTCAACATCGATATTTGGTTCACTTGTTTCAATATTAAAATTCCTGGGTTTTATGTTTGGTCTGTTTGCATAATTTTCTCGATTTGTTCGAATGGAGGAGTCTTCTTCCATTGGTTCTGGTTTGTCCATTTGTTTGGGTACGAATGGGTTTTTCGGAAATTGGAATGGTGGTTGTACCATTTTGTGTTGATAAATTGGATTGTAATTGGGTTTTGGTATATAATTTTGATTAACAGGAGGAGGACGAGGTATATAATAAGTATTTGGAAATTGTTGTCTAATCACATGATTTTGATGTTGTAAATTTTGTCGTGGTATAAAATTGGGTCTGTTGACATAATTTTGTTGTATAGGATGTTGTATAGAATGCTTGAAATGTTAAGTTTTAAAATAGTTTATTTGACACGGCACGATACAATTTAAGTTTAACTGAGCCAAGTACATTTTTTTAATTCTAAATTAGCAGGGGAAAGAGGGAGGCCTTTTCTTTATTCTCGCGGCCGACTACGAGCTAGTGGGGATTTAAGGTGAGAGGAGGGGTGTTACAATTTTGTTTTTAACTATTTTATATTACAGAATGTATTCATTTGTACGTGGCTAACCAGTGATGTTCTATTTGAGCAGTTTTGGCAGTCTGAGGTGTCTGCGTAAACATAAAGATGCCGAGTCTTCGTTTTAGTGTCTCCAGCATGGTGTATCGTTTTCATTCAGTTTGTGACGGGAATTGTAATCTAACAAATAGATAAAAAAGATTCAAATTTTAATGCCAGCATTTTTTGTAAACCCGTATAGCTGTGTCATGTACTGGAGACCACCGCTTCCCAGAATGTCTCTAACGGGTACGTTCGGTTGTTTTCCTCGGGCCCGAAGGGATTCTATAAGCTCGGACCTAACACCACAGAATTCGGCACACGACCAAACAACATGCTCGATGTCATGGTAGCCATCGCCACAAACGCAGTGATTACTGTCTACAAGCCCTATACGAAAGAGATGCGTGTTTAACGTGTAGTGATTGGACATAAGTCTGGACATCACGCGAATGAAGTCCCGACCTACATCCAACCCTTGAACCATGCTTTCGTCGATACCTTAGGAAAAATGAAATGTAGCCACCGTCCCAGTTCATCTGAGTTCCATGATAATTGTCAACTGTTGAGGGTTCTCTGACGCAAAATGCCATAAAATTCATCATAAGCAATTGGTCTTGCATAAATATCGCCATCAATAGCACCCACCTTAGCTAAAGCGTCAGCCTTTTCATTGCCCGGAATGGAACAATGAGAAGGGACCCACGCTAAGGTAACCCGGTAATTTTTATCTGTTAAAGCACTTAAAAACCGCCGTATTTTCCCCAGGAAATACGGGGTGTGCTTCACAGTCCTCATCGATCGCAGAGCCTCAATGGCACTGAGACTGTCTGTGAAGATGAAGTAGTGGTCTATGGGCATGGTTTCGATGATCCCAAGAGAGTACTGAATAGCAGCAAGTTCTGCTGCTGTCTTCGTAGAAGACGAGGATGAGCAACGGCTCATTGACATTTCATATGACGATTATTCACAAGCATTATCAAATGACCTGATACCAAGCGCGACAATGAAAGTCTCGAAGAGAATATTGGACGAAAGAAATATCGAAGCTCGTATCGTCATTTTAAACAGTCGGACAGCATACAGGGAACTTAAGACACTGTATCAGCTATCACATGGACTAAAAGAATATGTAGAAGATGGGATACTGAATTTAAAAGATAAGAATGTAAGCGGTTTCATTTTAAACGGTAGCGGAAATTCATTAATCGACTGCCAAAAATTCTTTTCACTATTTTTGGAAAGTTTTTAAAAGCCCCACGGCCGTGAAAGCTGCCGGGGTCATTCATTTAATTTCATTTAGAAAAATCAAACAGCAAGAGATTCTCCAAATGATTCCATTTCTGGAAGGTAAGCTAGAAAGCAAATTATTTTATACAATGCTGATAGCGAGCGTACACTAGTAGCGCCGGATCAGGTAGAAACGATTTTGACAGAATTTCACGACGCGCCTTTAGGAGGACATGTTGGAGCACGGCGTATGCGCCAAAGAATTGGCACATTATTTACTTGGCCTAATATGAGGCGCGATATTGAGAATTATGTCCGGCAGTGCGACTCCTGCCAAAAGATTAAAATTTGCAAAGCAAACAACGTTCCGATTCAGATCACTACGACTGCGTCAGAGCCATTTGAAAATTATATATGAATATCGTGGTGTTACCCGAATCCGATAATGGAAACCGATATGGTCTAGTCATGCAAGTTGACTTGACTAGATACTTAGTTGTTGCACCAACGCAAAATCAAGAGAGCTATACAGTAGCGGAAACTTTTGTCAAAAATTATATATGTAAATTTGGTGCGCCGTTAGAACTAGTTACAGACAACGGCACGAATTTTGTAAACGCGCTAATGAAAGATGTGTGCAAAAATTTGAAGATTTAGAAGATTACAACTAGTCCATACCACCCACAGGCTGATTTGGTAGAAAGATCAAATCGCGAACTGAAAACATATTTAAGACAGTTTGTCGGCGAAAAGCCTAACACATGGGATCAATTTCTCCCATTTTTTATGTTCGAGTATAACACTACCGTGAACTCATCCACGGGCTATATTCCATTTCACCAATTATATGGACGTGCATACCGACCTCCATATACAGACGAAAAAACCTAGATGACATAAACTACAAAACGTATGCTGAAGAAATGGAAAAGATCTTCTATGACCTACATGCGAATGCGAAGGCCAATTTAATCAAAAGTAAAGAAGGTCGCAAGCTAATCTACGACAAGACTCCCAACGACTTTAAACCTATGTGGGTAGATCTTGTGTTAGTAAAACATGTTTCGACTGGTCCAGGTCAAAAGCTCCAAAATATGATTAAATTACGAATTTACATTTTGTCTTTTTTCCCTTAGAAATAACAACTGACCATAGATTTAACGACATGTCACGACATGAGTTTTAAAGACGCACCACAGCGTGATACAATATACAGTAAATAAACGACGCCGACAGTTTGAAGTTTGAAAAAAAAAACGACTTAACTTTATAAGAACAATTTAAAAAAAAGAGATAATAATTTTATAAAGAATTATTTTATAAATCTTTTTTATGTAAAGAATAAATTGTAGCGAAGTATAATCATTAATTTTAAATAAAACAAGATAAGCATGAGCGAGCGCAATTTAATTTGCCTCCTCGGGGGCGCCATACAATTCGACGGCAAACCCGCTGACAAGTGAAAAGTCGCAATATCATCATGCGCGGGCCCGACAAACAGAAGTTGTATAATAATATTAATTCTTCAAATATGCATTTCAAGTTAAAATTACTCGATGTGCAACAATGACTTTGTTTATATCGTTTAGGATTAGATTCCTACACATTTAGACTACATGGCCGAGAACTCAACAGCTGATAAATTCAGCTAAATATACTACCAGTAAAACATTAGGTACATTGTAAAGCCCGATAGTAAACATATAACCATGAATAAAACGCTGGGTGACACAACTAGCGAACGGTAAACCACCATAGGAAGAAAAACAAAGACAGAAATTTGATGCGCACATGCAGCAGAGCATCGTAGTGCATTCGACACTATTTTTTATTGCAAGCGCAAACGCGCATAATCAGCTCATATGGCGTTGACCAAGGAAATTTGTCAACGATGCATAACGTGGGGGCAAAACGACTGACTTAAAAGTGTTAACGTTGCCAGTGCTACGACGGTAACATGACACTTGGACAATATAATTCAGCGAGAAGAATATTAGGTTTTAAAGGATTTTCGATATTAAAAATAATTTCAATAGAATTGAATCATTTGAAAAATTCATATTAATCGTCTCAAGCATTATTATGAATAGTTTGAGAATTTAAGTTTTGTTCGACTGTGGGAAAATAAATTATTTTGGGGGAAGCCATACAAATTATCGACAGAACCGTTGGCAGGTGATAAGAACACCACATAAAGTGGCGTAGTAAACTTCTGCCTTTGAATCATTATTAAGGTTTAATGCAGAATAAGCGAAGAGTGTTGGTCAAGTAAACTTCAACCGGAAGAAAATAAAAATAAATATATTGGAATGAGTTGACATCGCTACGACGATATTGCGACTGGAAAAACTTTCGTTTTTAACGCAAATTTCCTGAGACGTTAGGAAAGAAAAATAGACACTTAGCAAAAGAAAAAAATGACGACTGACGGTAAACTTACCGAAAAAAATAGGAATTATTTGACAGGGCCGATCGATAACTAAGCAAGCTTTGGACCAAAATCGAAGGTTATTGTACGAAGACATAAAATATGAAGGCGTGAAGAAATACAAAAAAGTCGCCGAAAAAGATGAAAAAACGTTTATTGACAAGAGCAGAAAGGCATAAATTCAACGGAAGTTGAGTATACAATCGAAAAGCGTGCGGAAAAGCGAGAAAGTTGCCATGAATGAAAAAAAAATTCAGCCTTTATTGAGCTTTCTAAACGGGTGGTAAATAATAGAAGAAAAAAAATCAAGAGGGCTCAATTAGGGAAACGAAAGGAAAAAAAAGACAATTGTGGGCGTATGAAAAATGAAGAAAAAACGTGATGAAGTTAATGACGAATGACAATAGGAGTGACATTTATTAGAATAAAAAAGTTTTTGAAAAACAGTGGTGCGGGAAATTCAAGCATAATTTTTTTTAATAAAATTTGAAAAGCAAGTTTGAATATGGGAAACACATACAGTGAACAAAAGGTCTCATAAGCACGGGGACTGATTTAATAAAGATATAAAATGACTAACGCCAAATCTAACTAAGAAAGACGTTTTGGAAAAGAATGTTGAACTTCCTGGACGAGGGGACGACTAACGCTAGTAGATTCTACCATTCTCTTAATAGTTAGGATTGTGTGATTGGTTACAACGGGATGGTTACCCTGTATGATTGACGAGAATGCAAACTGAGTGTAAGAATAACAAGGGGATAACCGACCCAGGATGATTAAGTGTGCGAAACTCTCCTTCTCTATCTAACCTTCTTATCTTTCAGAATCCCTAGGCCAGGTGGTCACACCTTCGGACGGAAGGGGGAGAGGTATATGCAGCAAACTGCATAATGAGAGATGTGTAAGTAGAATGTAAGTATGACAAGAATACACACGGACCGAGACAGCAGTATAACTAAAGAGAATTTGCGAATCATCCAGTAAAGGAGTTTGACATAATTGAAGAGGCCTAAAGAATTGTTTGTAAATCGGATAAAATAGTTGTGAATCCGATAACAGTAAAGAATAATCGCAATAAGAAAAGGAAATGTTCAAATGAGAGAAAAGAGCCACGACGGGCAACAGAGATTAACAAAGTTATTTGGTAGCGGAATGTACTCCGCACGAGAATTAGGAAAAGAATTGTTTGTAAATCGGATTGAGTTCGAGTATAAAATAGAGAAAAAAAAATGAATTGAGAAGTAAAATTCGTTGAGAATGAATAATGTGAACGTTAATTAACCAATAGCATCCGATATAATAATAATAAAAAAAATTGTACACTTTAGTAGGAAATGGAAAATTATGTTCACCGAAGAAAAAAAACGGGCATAGTGTTTAAGTAGAAGATTAGGAGAACAAATAGAACGTAAGAGCCCGTTCGCGAGTGCAATTAATATTAAACAGCAAGTTGGCCAAAAAAAAAAAGAATTTAAACAAAAAAAAAACCGCTTGCTTAGTAGGGGTAGAAATTAAGAAGTGATGCCATTCTGAATTCAATAATCGAGACGGAGCGAGTTATCCAGGAAGCAGGCGAGAGGGTTCCCTATAAAACTCTCATATATCACAAAGAACGAGTAGTCGAGTACGGGGAGTTGGACAGTCGGGTGTCGACGGCTGAACGGTTCAGACAGCATAACGAGAAGGATGACCAATACCGAGATGGATGACGCATATCAAGGAAGCGAATTGTGACGAGAAGGTAGTCAACCACGACATGGCCAGAATCAACACAGCCCACAGTCGGGCTAGATATACACCGAATTTTATGGCAAAGCCTAATAAGTGAAATGCGAGCACATACCTATCAAAACTTTCGCCGCAATCACGAAAAACCCAACGAGCAAAACATCGTTACACAGTTTTGCATCGTTTTAACAACAATGTTTTTTGCTTTCGCGCTGCTAATCAAGATGCGCGCATGCATGGAAGCTAGTTATTCTACAAGCAAGTTATTTGCAACCCCGTATAGTCCGCCAAGTCAAGTCAACTGACTATCACCATATAACGAAACCAGTGGCAATCAAGAAACGATTTCTGCCACTTGGTTTAGGTGAATGATTTTTCTGCGGGCGTATAAAGAAACGATTATAGAGCCAATACACTTTGGAGAGAAGTCCGCCAGCCCACAAAGTTCATAACTGATGAGGACAAGAGTGCACACGTGAGGATAATCGGACGTAACACGGTGACGTGCGCTTTTGACGATATAAGGACGGTTCCACTACCAGGCGCAATAAGACGATTCCACCATCAGGAGCGATATAATGACGATATAAGACGGTTCCACTACCAGGCGCAATAAGACGATTCCACCATCAGGAGCAATAAGACGATTCTACCACCAGCTGATGAAAACCTTGTAGGCCAGACACGCCCCTCCCGTTTAATTTCTCCCGCAACCCGGCTTGATGCATCGATTCGACGACGAGACCCTGCAAGCATTTACACGAACACCACGAACGACGATATGATGGCAAACCAGGAAGGATGGCGAAATCATTCCTTTTAAATTGTGTATTATACATATGCCAGCAGCAGACCGACGTATGTCATCTCTTCTAGATGACTCACGGCTCTTTGAGTGGGAGGAGATGAACAGAAATTAATAAGCGTTTTTGATTCTCATAAACTCTTGCAGGAATATTCTTGTCCATGCATGTTTCTTGAATTAGGAATAAATCGCGACATTCCGTTCTCACAGAAAGGTTCTGAAATAATAGCCGCGCGTGTATGATTAATAAGGATTTTTCAATGCACTTAGCAATTCTACTTATTCCGATGAGAACGAAACGATGACGGCCACATAGCCAACTAAAAAAATAAATAGGGGGAATAGGGGCATAATGAGCACCCTAACTTGGTTGCTGATTTAAGCATGGAAAACGACAATAATTTTAAGCTATCTTCAGTGCAAAACTTGAATTAACTATCTATAATTAAAGGTACACTTTATCGTATAATGGTGAAAAACACAAATTAGATTCATGCATCAAAAACTAGCAATCAGTCGATGTGTGGGGCACAATGAGCACCCCACTGGGCATAATGAGCACCCACGGGGTATAATGAGCACTCTTATAGAACATATCTTAAAACTGTGTAGAAGTACAACCAATGGGCCAACGTTTGTCGCGAGATGCCGTGATACTTGGCGGCTTGTTCGTGAATGTCCCGTCACGCCTTATGGTGGCCAATTCTGCCTGCAGTCCCTTTTTCTGACCGATTCGGTCTCAAAGATTTTCTAAAATATGTTCGCACCATCACTGTAAACAAACACTGACTATGAAAAAAGACAAACTCACAAGTCTACTGAGATGAATTTCACGTAAGTTTATGTGACAAGGTGTGCTCATTTCAATTTCAGTTAATGTTAACATGAGATTTTAACACTAATTATAGCTTAAAATCAAAACTTCAATGATGGTGAAATTTGGGGTACGACCCATACGTCATATTGAAGTGCCTACATACTTGATTGAGCAATTTAACCCGTAAAGACCCGGGACGGAACTTTTTTTTAGAAAATGGTCGTTCTCAGCGATGCTGCGGCCGATTTGAGTAAACTCGGAATATTATTCAAGGGGAATAGTTGCTCTAAGTTTTAGTAAGGGTGCCACCCCTCTGAACCCCTCCCAGTTTATGTGAGACCCAAATATGTCTGTGCCTTTTTTTATTTTTTCCTACTGATTGAACAAACGCATGGATTTATCATACGTATCAAATGTCCTTTGCATCAAATCATGTCGAGTAGATGAAATACGATTAACAAAAGTAAATTTTAAAGTTACCAAATTATTTCAGTGCAAAATCACATAACTACGTATTTTCATAGAAAGTCAAAAAAGATGTTCTACTGAGGGAGATTGTAGCTGTGTCCTTCAAGTTTTCTACTCTACATTTTTAGAATTAGGTCTTCTAAGTCCAAATATGTTAAAAGATTCATTCTAGCATATACAGATTTTGAGAAAAACAAGTTTGAATTCACTAAAGTACGAATTTTCATGGAAATTCGATTTTCTCAGTCTCTCACAGTAGGTTTCTATTTTGTTTTTCCATTTTTCAACTTTGCATTTTTAGAAAAAGGTCTCCTGAATTCAAATATGGCGAAAGATTTATTCTAGCATGAACAGATTTTGAGAAAAACAAGTTTGAATTCACTAAAGTACGAATTTTCATGGAAATTCGATTTTCTCAGTCTCTCACAGTAGGTTTCTATTTTGTTTTTCCATTTTTCAACTTTACATTTTTAGAAAAAGGTCTCCTGTATTCAAATATGGCGAAAGATTTATTCTAGCATGAACAGATTTTGAGAAAAACAAGTTTGTATTCACTAAAGTACGAATTTTCATGGAAATTCGATTTTCTCAGTCTCTCACAGTAGGTTTCTATTTTGTTTTTCCATTTTTCAACTTTACATTTTTAGAAAAAGGTCTCCTGAATTCAAATATGGCGAAAGATTTATTCTAGCATGAACAGATTTTAAGAAAAACAAGTTTGAATTCACTAAAGTACGAATTTTCATGGAAATTCGATTTTCTCAGTCTCTCACAGTAGGTTTCTATTTTGTTTTTCCATTTTTCAACTTTACATTTTTAGAAAAAGGTCTCCTGAATTCGAATATGGCGAAAGATTTATTCTAGCATGGACAGATTTTGAGAAAAACAAGTTTGAATTCACTAAAGTACGAATTTTCATGGAAATTCGATTTTCTCAGTCTCTCACAGTAGGTTTCTATTTTGTTTTTCCATTTTTCAACTTTACATTTTTAGAAAAAGGTCTCCTGAATTCAAATATGGCGAAAGATTTATTCTAGCATGAACAGATTTTGAGAAAAACAAGTTTGAATTCACCAAAGTACGAATTTTCATGGAAATTTGATTTTCTCAGTCTCTCACAGTAGATTTTTGTTTTATTTTTCCATTTTTTAACTTTGCATTTTTATAAAAGGTCTCCTGAATCCAAATATGGCGAAAGATTTATTCTAGCATGAACTGATTTTGAGAAAAACGAGTTTGAACTCACTAAGGTACTAAGGTACACTAAGGTACACACTAACACAAACGTTTTGCGGTGCCAGTGCTCACATCGATTTTTTTTATCTTCGTTGGTTTGGTTAGTTATTCGTAGTTCCGACCGTAGTCTCCGTATAAATTGTCCAAGAAAACAAAAAAAAACTCTATCGTCCGCTTTATTTACTCTAAAGACTAATCACAAGCCACGTGACTCTTTTTTTGTTTTAAAACTTGAAAGGCTTTAATTTTTTTTTTTCAGTTCGTATATTTCTAAACCAACCCGAGATTCCGTATGGTTTATAAATATACGAATTCTGCTCTATGCTATGAACCAAAACTTTGATACCGAGTTGCTGGTATCTAGTTAGATACAGATATAATTACTTGTCTAAGACGTACATACTTTGATAGTTTTAACCATGTTTCACTCAAAATCTGTTCATGCTAGAATAAATCTTTCGCCATATTTGAATTCAGGAGACCTTTTTCTAAAAATGTAAAGTTGAAAAATGGAAAAACAAAATAGAAACCTACTGTGAGAGACTGAGAAAATCGAATTTCCATGAAAATTCGTACTTTAGTGAATTCAAACTTGTTTTTCTCAAAATCTGTTCATGCTAGAATAAATCTTTCGCCATATTTGAATTCAGGAGACCTTTTTCTAGAATTGCAAAGTTGAAAAATGGAAAAACAAAATAGAAACCTACTGTGAGAGACTGAGAAAATCGAATTTCCATGAAAATTCGTACTTTAGTGAATTCAAACTTGTTTTTCTTAAAATCTGTTCATGCTAGAATAAATCTTTCGCCATATTTGAATTCAGGAGACCTTTTTCTAAAAATGTAAAGTTGAAAAATGGAAAAACAAAATAGAAACCTACTGTGAGAGACTGAGAAAATCGAATTTCCATGAAAATTCGTACTTTAGTGAATTCAAACTTGTTTTTCTCAAAATCCGTATATGCTAGAATAAATTTTTCGCCATATTTGAATTCAGGAGACCTTTTTCTAAAAATGTAAAGTTGAAAAATGGAAAAACAAAATAGAAACCTACTGTGAGAGACTGAGAAAATCGAATTTCCATGAAAATTCGTACTTTAGTGAATTCAAACTTGTTTTTCTCAAAATCTGTTCATGCTAGAATAAATCTTTCGCCATATTTGAATTCAGGAGACCTTTTTCTAAAAATGTCAAGTTGAAAAATGGAAAAACAAAATAGAAACCTACTGTGAGAGACTGAGAAAATCGAATTTCCATGAAAATTCGTACTTTAGTGAATTCAAACTTGTTTTTCTCAAAATCTGTTCATGCTAGAATAAATCTTTCGCCATATTTGAATTCAGAAGACCTTTTTCTAAAAATGTAAAGTTGAAAAATGGAAAAACAAAATAGAAACCTACTGTGAGAGACTGAGAAAATCGAATTTCCATGAAAATTCGTACTTTAGTGAATTCAAACTTGTTTTTCTCAAAATCTGTTCATGCTAGAATAAATCTTTCGCCATATTTGAATTCAGGAGACCTTTTTCTAAAAATGCAAAGTTGAAAAATGGAAAAACAAAATAGAAACCTACTGTGAGAGACTGAGAAAATCGAATTTCCATGAAAATTCGTACTTTAGTGAATTCAAACTTGTTTTTCTCAAAATCTGTATATGCTAGAATGAATCTTTTAACATATTTGGACTTAGAAGACCTAATTCTAAAAATGTAGAGTAGAAAACTTGAAGGACACAGCTACAATCTCCCTTAGTAGAACATCTTTTTTGACTTTCTATGAAAATACGTAGTTATGTGATTTTGCACTGAAATAATTTGGTAACTTCAAAATTTACTTTTGTTAATCGTATTTCATCTACTCGACATGATTTGATGCAAAGGACATTTGATACGTATGATAAATCCATGCGTTTGTTCAATCAGTAGGAAAAAATAAAAAAAGGCACAGACATATTTGGGTCTCACATAAACTGGGAGGGGTTCAGAGGGGTGGCACTCTTACTAAAACTTAGAGCAACTATTCCCCTTGAATAATATTCCGAGTTTACTCAAATCGGCCGCAGCATCGCTGAGAACGACCATTTTCTAAAAAAAAGTTCCGTCCCGGGTCTTTACGGGTTAAACGACGACCGTAGAAGCTTATTTTGTAGTGCGCAATAATAATAATTTTTCCAACATCCGAGAACCAAGTTGATTTTTTCAAATTATTTCCATATTTTAAACAGACAAATCACTTTTGTTCTACATAAAGAGATACTGTAGTAACTACGGAAGAGTTCCACATACCACTCTGTATTGAAAAATGCGTTGTTTCGCATGAAAGAGGGATGCCCATTTCGCCCCGTGTGCTCATTATGCCCCTAATCCCCCTACTGAACGTAAGTAATAATCGAGTAAGTAAATAACGAGCGTGAGTCCACGAGTAAATGGAGTAAGACAGAAGATTGTGAATAAATAACTAATTGATTAAATTTGATAGGATTAGACAAGGACAGGACGAATAATCGGACAAGAGAATTGTTTCTCTCTGGTACTTTTGATAGGGTAGAATTGAGTTGAGTTATTTTAATAAATTCAATCTTGTTTCATCAAGCGTTCAGCATGGTCGAATGACCATGCGTACAGGACTCTGATGTTTTATTTCGATTTATCACAGGTCCTGGCGGAGTCTACACAGGTAGCCACCGAGCCACTATGCTGGAGACACGAAAACGGAGAGCCAACATCTATTATGCATCATATCTTACGCAAACACTTTAGACCCAAACCGCGCCACATCACTATTACTGCTCTACCAGTTGAAAAACAAAGTGTTAAAAAAGTTTTAAGTCAAAATTGTACTCCCCTCCTCTCACCTTTAATCCCCACTAGCTCGTAGTCGGCCGCGAGAAATAAAAAAAGTGCCTCCCTTTTTTTTCCTGCTAACTTAGCCATAATAAGAATTGTATTTGGGTCAGTAAAACATAAGATGTATCGTGCCGTGTCAAATAAACTATTTTAAACTAAACATACTAACAATTTTGAAATGTAATAAGAGACTCCGAATGAATCTTAGTAAATAAACCAAAAATTCACAAGCATTCGCAGGCTCATACTCTTCTATAAACGTGTATATTTGGATACTATCCGGTCACGATTATTTAGTGAATATCAAAGATAAAATAAGATAAATATTCGTAGCAAAAATTTACAATTCTTGTTGAGTGATTGAGTAATCATATTTTTGAGATAAACTTTCAATCACCATCAACAGCAGAATTGCAGTTTTTCCTCAATTGCACACGAATGGAAATGTACGACAAAAGTGTACCACTGCAATACGAATAGTACCGTATTCGTATTTTTTTAGTAGAATTAAATGGAAACATAACCTATTCTCAATATCCAATTCCATTCTACTAAGACGCTCAAAAAGAAATTTATTTGACGAATAGTACCGCTGCAGTACAAATAGTACCGCTGCAGTACGAATAAAAGAGTACCGCTGCAATCATAGCCGACGAGAGACCTGCGGTTCTTTACTCCATTGGTACTGTTGCTTTTACCGGCATGTTTTCTTCCAAGACATCAGTTTTTATTAGGTTCTGAAAGCAGGTTTAGAGATTGTTCAAGAATGGGGATTGTTTCAAACTTTTCGGAAAACTTTTACATTCGAGACATCATATTAGTCTAAGGTCATGGATGCAAGAATAAATTGACCTATTGGGACGGGGAGACTCTGTCAATTTTTATATCGATATTGATACAGGGAATATCACAGGCAACGGTTGGTGTCTATTCACGTCGTCTGTGCTAGGAATGCTCGCATGTAATTGGCTCATTACTCGCGCAAATTTGTCATTGAAACTTTTTCTCAATTTTACCGCTTATGAAATTAGAGTGATAACTAGCATACTACAAAATTGTTCTACATTTTGTCTATCCAACAACATTTTGGTTATTGTTATCCATCATGTGGTTATGCTGTTACTAACGTTTGAAATCTGACGCAACATTTGCCAGTTTCATTTCCAATTTTGAAAGCATGCTTCCAGTATAGTAAACAAAGACGTAGTCCCACGTCAAAACTACAGATAAGAAAGATTTTTACCCTTCCAGTACACATGTACATGCAACACTTTTTCGGGCCTTAATAGAGAAACATAAAAAGATATAGGGTAGGGAACATATGCTAAGCAGTTTCAGGAGCTGCCTGTGTATTGGGACGAAATACTCGAAATGTGTTGTATGAAATTCAAACAGAAGTATATCAATCTGTTCTCTAACTTTTTCTCTGTCAGAACTTGTTTTCAGATTGTAAAACTAAGTTAGCAAACTTCAACAATAATCAATTAAAATTACCAATCGCGGGACACTATTCTAATCACACCGAACCTATTTTAAGCAGTTTCCATCTGTTTTGCAGGCGTTTTTTTAGCACCCGAAGTGGCTCCTGAATGGTTGCAATATAGGTCGTTTCGTTTCGAATGGTGATTGTTCACAGATTTCGTTGTGATTAACGGTAGGGGAGGATTGTACAAAACGCACCAGTTAAGCATTTTCGCGATTTACAGCGCTTCAAATCATTTCAAAGCGACATTGAACGTGTAGGATGATTGTAGGATCTATTTATTTCATGTTTATGACGAAATTTATTATAAAATACTCGTATTCAATGTCTTTTTTGGTAAAAATTACCATTGCCGCCAAACAAGCCCGTGACCAAAACGCACCACAACAAAGGTCAGTATGCTCCAAAGCTACAGGCTAATATGCCACTAGCAGTAATCAGCACGTGAAGTGAGAAGCGCTTGAAGTCTCGAAAGTAAAATCGAAAATAATGGAACATGCTCTAAATTGTCAAGCAATCTCCTGCAAGCTCTTCATAGTGCATTCTGCCCCAATTTTAATTTTGATTGTTTTTATGTTAAAGTTGACGAAAGTTAGTGAAATAATTTGAAATACTCATAGTATTATAAACTCCAAAAGTGTAAAGGTTAGGGGAACCATAGTTTTTTGTATTATTCACTAGTTAGTTAATCATAAAAGCTTGAATAAAATTCATGAATAATTACATGTTGGACAGAACCACAGCCAATTGCACAGTTTTCTGAGTATTTTAGTCATTATGGCACACTTTTTTATTTGAAAACTGTAGAGAACCTGGGTTTTTATGAGAAAAGCGAAAAATTTCGTCATAAAAAGCCACATGTGTAAGTATTTCGGGGAATTAATAGCATGGGCCATCTTACCCAACTGGTGCGTCTTGTACGGTTCTCCCCTATTTCTTATATTCGTAAGACAGCTAGACAATCAAAGTTTTCGTTTCCAATTGTCGATATTGATCAAAATTCAGAAGTTTAAGGCCTGGTTTCTTCGACTGATTAAAATAGGCGTCACTGCTTAAGCCGTTCCCTACCCTACGTTTGTTATTTGTAAAGTTACAAATAAAAATAAAACAACTAACAATGTTGAAATGTGGAAAAAGATTCTGAATAAATTTCACAGGCATTCGCCGGCTCTTATTTTCCTATTATTTTGTATTTTTAGGAAATTACTCTGTCGATATTATGCCGGTGAAAATAGATGATAAAATAAAATAGAAATAGCTTAACTCATAACCGTTGCAAAAATGTTCAATTCTTGTTTAGTAATTAATTGTTTTATGGTAACCATATTCATGAGATAAACTTTTAATCAGCATCAGCGGCAGTATTGCAGTTTTTTCATGTTCATGGAAGAAACAATCATTGACCTGTTAAAACGGAGGAACTCAGTCAATTTTATTTTATACTAGCTGTCCCGGCGAACTTCGTTCCACCATTTTTTTTTATTTAACCCTTTATGTGGCCGTCAAAATTGCGCTAGGACCCGACACATGTTCAGTAAAACGTAAATAAAATGTGAGAATCATCTCCAAATAAACATTACACATTTCTAGCAGATTTAGAAAACTTGGAGTGTAGCAAGATACCCTTAGAAGTCAATTTATAAGAAGCAAAATATATAAACAATACTTTTGGTGCAGCGAAAAAAAATCAACAATAAGCGAAAAAAAAAACAACATAGTTGCCACAGCCTTATAAAGGGTTAAATGATTTCAAACATTCTAAATTGATTCCACCTGCATCCAAAGATTTAACTTTCGATTTGTTTATATTCTCCAAATGCATAATGAATTGGGCATTGGATACGTTCAAACTAAAAGTAAAATCGTTTGAAATGATTGGTTTTATCGAAATTAGAACATCCTTGCCTTTCAGCTTTTGTACCCATATTGGTGACATTCGGTGCTTTTCAGCTGGTTTCCAGAAAAGAAAGTCGTCGACTTGGATTTCAAAATGGCGTGTGGAATCAATTTCTGGCCACTGGCCATCAATTTGATATTCGAAATACCCACATTTTTGGCTATTTTCCAGAAACCGGAAGTCACCATTCTAGAATTCAAAACGATATCTGAGATGGGTTTTTTAGTATCTATGCATCATCATAATTACCGAAATACCATATTTGGTCACTTAAATCTACTATATAAAAATGGAATTCCGTAACGCTTGATCTTATTGATATTATTCCCTCAGTCTCTGTGGTGTACAGTAATCATCATCATTTTGAATCGTTCTAAATCAAAAACAATAAGCGGTGACATGTAGGTTTTTTAACATGAAAATGTTCGCTGATGTTCAGGAAAGACATTAGTTATAAAAAAATAGTTATCTAATTACTAAAACTTGAGATATTATTCACAAAACTACGTAAAACATGCAAAATTATGACTTTCTGTGCTAAATTTGCCTCTAAATCAAAATTCAAAGCGTTGACATATGATTCTTTTTTCACTAAAATGTTTGTTAATGTTCAGGGAAGACATTCGAGGAAAAATATTGAGTATCTGATTACTAAAACTTGAGATATTATTCACAAAACTACGTAAAACATGCAAAATTATGACTTTTTATACTGAATTCGTTTCCAAATCAAAATTCAAAGCGATGACATGTGATTCTTTTTCCATTAAAATGTTAGTTGATGTTTTAGAAAGATATTTGAGAAAAAATAATAGGTATCTAATTACTAAAACTTGAGATATTATTCACGAAACTACGTAAAACACGCAAAATTATGACTTTCTGTGCTAAATTTGCCTATAAATCAAAATTCAAAGCGTTGACATATGATTTTTTCCACTAAAATGTTTGTTAATGTTCAGGAAAGACATGTGAGGAAAAATAATTAGTATCTGATTACTAAAACTTGAGATTTTATTCACAAAACTACGTAAAACAAGCAAAAATATGCTGAATTTGCCTCTAAATCGAAATTTCAAGCGATGACATGTGATTTTTTTACATTAAAATGTTTGTAAACGTTTAGGAAAGACAGTTGAAGGAAAGTAACAAGTATCTGTTTACTAAAACTTGAGATTTTATTCACAAAACTACGTAAAACTTGCAAAATTATGACTTTTTATGCTGAATTTGCCTCTAAAACAAAATTTAAAGCCATGACATGTGATTCTTTTTTCATTAAAACGTTTGTTAATGTTCAGGAAAGACATTTGAGGAAAAATAAACAGTTTATGATTACTAAAACTTGAGATATTATTCACAAAACTACGTGAAACATGCAACTTTATGACTTTTTATGCTGAATTTGCCTCTAAATCAAATTTGGAAGCGATGATAGGTGATTTTTTTTACATTAAAATGTTTGTAAACGTTTAGGAAAGACATTTGAAGGAAAGTAACAAGTATATGTTTACTAAAACTTGAGATTTTATTCACAAAACTACGTAAAACATGCAACTTCATGAATTTTTATACTGAGTTTGCCTTTAAATCAAAATTTAAAGCGATGACATGTGATTTTTTTTTACATTAAAATGTTTATAAACGTTTAGGAAAGACATTTGAAGGAAAGTAACAAGTATCTGTTTACTAAAACTTGAGATTTTATTCACAAAACTACGTAAAACTTGCAAAATTATGACTTTTTATGCTGAATTTGCCTCTAAAACAAAATTTAAAGCCATATTTTTTTTGTTTTTTTTTTTTACATTAAAATGTTTGTTAACGTTTTGGAAAGACATTTGAAGGAAAGTAACAAGTATCTGTTTACTAAAACTTGAGATTTTATTCACAAAACTACGTGAAACTTGCAAAATTATGACTTTTTATGCTGAATTTGCCTCTAAAACAAAATTTAAAGCCATTACATGTGATTCGTTTTTCATTGAAACGTTTGTCAATGTTCAGGAAAGACATTTGAGGAAAAATAAATAGTATATGATTACTAAAACTTGAGACATTATTCACAAAACTACGTGAAACATGCAACTTTATGACTTTTTATGCTGAATTTGCCTCTAAATCAAAATTTAAAGCGATGACATGTGATTTTTTTTTACATTAAAATGTTTGTTAACGTTCAGGAAAGACATTTGAAGAAAAGTAACAAGTATCTGTTTAATAAACTTGAGATTTTATTCACAAAACTACGTAAAACAAGCAAAATTATGACTTTTTAAGGCGAGTTCACTCTAAATCTAATTCCAAAGCGATGACATGTGATTCTTTTTTCATTAAAATGTTTGTCAACGTTCAGGAAAAATGTGTAAGGAAAAATAATTAGTATCTGATTACTAAAACTTGAGATTTTATTCACAAAACTACGTAAAACTCGCAAAATTATGACTTTCTATGCTGAATTTGCCTCTAAATCTAATTTAAAAGCGATGACATGTGATTCTTTTTTCATTATAATGTTTGTTTATTTTAAAATCTAAAATGTATGTTTGAAGATGATTTTCTGTATACAGCACAACAATATTGCAGCCTTCTAATAGCGCTCTCGATCAACCAGATTAGTTGAGAAAATTCGTTATCGATATTGTTTTAGCACATTTTGCATGTTGTAGGATAAGAACAACGATACACCGTGCCCCAGAGCTGAGTCGAGAAAAATTGCAGATCGAAAAGATTCTCGACCTGATCGGGGATCGAACCCGATATCAAAACCGTGTGGGAGCCAATCGACATCGCTAAACACAGAGCCACGAGAACCACATACAGCATACAGTATACAGAAAATCACCGAAAAATATTTTTTTTTAATTTATACGTTTTTATACGATCTGAATCAAAATTCAATGATTTGTTTTTTTTTGCAATAAAATGTTCGTTGTTCTTTCATCTACAATTTTTTTTGCAGAATAATCCATGTCTCGAGTATGAACATTTTACATTTCTGATGTTTTCGTAGTTTTGTGAATAGTTACATTTTACGGCATTCGATTTACTTTTGTACTTTTGAATTTGAATTTGATTTTTATTAGAGAGCTTTTAACCAAACGGTCATTCCGCTCTTAATCTTGCTGTTTTACTTTTTTCCGTTAATCCAAACTAGAACTCACATTAAGCTGCAGGCAAGGTTACGATTCAATTGTTTGAATATCGATTAAGAGGCAGCTTAAGCATTAAAAATCTGTTATTTCCTTATTTTCTACGAAGTTTTGTGGATTAAAAAATGGCGACTTCCGGTTTCAGGAAAATAACCTAAAGTGATATATAGCCAACAATTTCAATACTTCCGAAAGTGGACCTCCATACGTCATTTTATAGCGATGACACAATTTTTTTTTTATTAAAATGTTTGTTAACGTTCAGAAAAGATATTTGAAGATAAATAACAAGTATCTGATTACTAAATTTGATATATTATTCACAAAACTACATGAAACATGCAAATTTATGACTTCTAAAGTGATATTAGGCCAACAATTTCAATACTTTCGAAAATGGAACTCCATACGTCATTTTGAAACCCAAAATGGTGACTTCCAGTTTCTGTAAATCAGCCCAAAATCACAAAAAACAATCCAATATGGGTATTTCCGTTCTGCACGTTCTCAGAATATTGAAGTAGAGTATCGAACGTCTTCGTCAGTAGTTTTCTTCGGTAGTTTTACTGGCGCAATCTTATGCAAAAAGGTCCGAAAAAAACCACTGACGAAGACGTTCGACACCCTACTTAAAGAGATGATGGAAGTATAAGATGTAAATTATATTTTTGAAGTGAGTTGAGCTAATGCAGCAATGAAATATAAAAAAAAAAATCTATCTTTGAAACCTTTGATCCCGAGCATCACCGGGAATGTTCAACTAGTAGTTTTATTACTTTAGAAAGATAGATTATACGCCGAAAAAAAATTTACGATGTATTTTGCGGTGAGAAAAATAAACGGACAATGTTTTTTATTGTAACCATAAAAAATACGTTATTTTTACTGTAAGCTGGCAAACGATGTCATTACCTTGTTTCAACAACGTTTTTTGTTGTTGAATCTACCACCGACAATAATTCTACCATGAAAAACATTGTCAATGACTTCTAAATGTATGAGAAAAATGCCTGAAAAAATGCTGTTAAGATACATAACAACCCCCCTTTTCATGGTAAAAATGACAAAACGATGTTTTTTATTGTTCTAGACAACGATATTTAAAGTAAAATTGATGTATTTACAATGAAAAACATAGTTAAATTATGTTCTAACTATGTACAAATACAGCAACTTTTAAAGTTTTTTTTTCATGTTTTTTTTCGGGACATTCTCACATCTACTAATATTAATAACTCAATTTGGCATTCGGTTCGGTGGTCGCACGTCGACCAATCGAGAGGAGAACAAATGTGTAGGGATGTAAACACATGTTATCATAACATACCGAAAAAATCCATATTACTGGAAATAATAATAGTTTTCAGAAACTTACCCGTAAGGCACCACTCACTATTCATTTTCTTATTTCTGACACAATGTTTGTAAGATATGTTTCTATCTACCAGATGGTCTTGAGGTACGAAGTTGGCCTAACAAGCCAGTCGTCGTAGGTTCGAGTCTCGGCTCGGAAGAGACTGTTAGTGTCAGTAGGATCGTAGCGCTAGCCCCGCAATTGTCCTGTATACTAAACAGTTGGCTGCGAAGTCTGTGAATAAATAAACAGAAGGTCGAATTCCGAATCGGAATGTAGCACCAAGGCTTCTATCTGTATTTGGTATGATTTCTACCCAGATAACAGTCTATTGTATTATTTATGAATTAACTGTTTCCTCCACTATTGGATCACAGGATATACTATGCTGCTATAACTGCGATATGTTCCGCAATTGAGCTAAATCGCACCAAATCACCTATGCTCAAATATTTTTCAAAGATAGAGTGGTTTTTTAGACCCATGAGTTATTTTCATAACGGGCGTATGCGTGTTGGCATAGGTTCTATTCAAAGCATTGTAGTTCAGAAACCTTTGGTTGTATAAAAAAACTATCTATTAATTCTACAAGTTTTAAAAATAACGTCTCATAAAAAAATAAACACCGTAAAAACTTTGACTAAAAAAAATAAGAAATAAACACTAAATTACAATTTAAAAAAAGAGTTCATATTTTTTATTGTGAAATGATGAGAATATTACATTACGGCAGGCTCAGAGCTGATAATGATTAGTAGACTGGTTGGTTCAACTGTATTTTTGTTTTCAAAAAACTCATTAATTTGGCAATAAATACCTGAGCCGCAACGGTTCCGATATTGCGATTAAGCTGATTTTTTTAAAGTTACAGGTTCTGAATAGTAAACAACAAAGGGATGAATGGTGGCTCGTCTTCACCATCCTTCAAACTATTCTTTGCTTGTATCATATGAGTCGACTGTTGAGTTTTTATATAGTCGTGGGTTTTAAGTTCTAAAATTCAGCGTTGATTCAATACGAAAAGCTCAGCGAGAGACAGAAGAAATACCGATCTTAAACATCCAACAAGTAACCAGCGATGTATGAAGATATCCGGAACGACCAAGATTTGAAGAACTCTTCTCAATGATCTTATAGTTTTCGCTGGAGTACCACGAACAAATTATTATTATTATTATTATTATTATTATTATTTATTTGTAAAGTCATCTGACACATGCATGGTCTTAATGATAAAATAAATCTAAGTTACAAACATAATTACACTAAACATCTTAACATAATTACACTTAACATCTTAAAATAGTTGTCGTCTACAAGAGAGTCGTCGTTTGAAGGCATCAATCGAAATCCCAAAGTCGAAAAGTTCGTAGACAGCATTGAATTGTGCGGCCATAAATCGAATTGGATTGAACAGCCCATAGTTCACTCTGCTTGGCTCGAGGTACAGGAAGTCTCTTGTGCGGAGTGGTCTCTCGGGTGCGTAGAGGTTCATCTGCTGTAGTATTGCAGGGCAGTCAATTTGTCCGGAAAGGATTTTAGCAAAAAACGGCTTGAGCAGTAGTTCGCTGCTCGAGTGTTTCAAGTCCTAGTAGCTTACATCGAGCTTCATACGAGGGTAAGTCTAACGGGTTGTTCCAGGGTAGCATGCGAAGTGCGTATCGAAGAAATTTTTTCTGGACAGACTCGATTCTAGCGATCCAGTTTGCTTGTGATGGGCACCAGACTACCGAGCAAGACTCGAGGATAGAGCGCACTAGCGAACAGTAGAGCGATCGAAGGCAGTAAGGATCCAGAAACTCATTAGCTATCTTGAAAATAAATCCCAGCTGACGATTAGCCTTTGAGATCATTTCATCAAATTGTGGACGAAATGTTAGCGCACAATTAAGTTTTACACCAAGATCACGAATGTGAGCTACCCGTTGCAATGTATGATTAGGTATGGTGTAATCGAATAAGACTGGATTCAGCTTGCGGTGAAATGTTATTACGTTGCACTTCTGAACACTTAGTGTCAACAGATTCTTCGTGCACCATGCCTCAAATTCGTTGATCAAACGTTGTAGTTCCAGACAGTCGGATAAGGCTTTGATTACCGCGAATATTTTTACATCATCTGCGTAAAATAGGCGACACCCAGGTGGCAGTAAAGAGGAAACTTCGTTAATAAACAGAGTGAAAAGCAGGGGACCTAAATTGCTTCCTTGTGGGACGCCAGAAAGATTCGTGAAATATTCTGACTCTTCCGAACCAATTTTCACACAGAGATCTCGGTCCGTCAGGTATGATTTAATCCATTTTACGAGATCACCAGAAACCCCAAGTTTCTCTATCCTACTCAGTAGAATTCCGTGGTCGACTTGATCGAAAACAGCTTTCAGGTCTGTGTAAACAGCGTCTACTTGTTCCCCGTCACCCAGACGACTCAAACAAAAAGAGACAAATTGAGTCAAATTCGTTGCTACAGATCTTTTGGGAAAGAAGCCGTGCTGATCCACGGAAATGTATTGAGAGCTACAAACAAACAACGCTTCATGGACGATGATTTCAAACACCTTCGAACAGGCGACACTGATATTGATACTGGTAACATCTCATCACAAATTCATGAGCTACACAAGTTTGTCGAATGTTTGAGCCGCAAAGTTGACAGTTTGGCATTAGACCGTACCCAACCGGAACAAAATATTACTTCGCGGCCAATAAGTAATACAATTTGGCCAAGCCTAGGTGTTAAAAGAAGACGAGGTAATAACGGAACGCCACTACGTACTACCACTACTGATCGTGGAACGAAAGCAGTCGATTTAAGTGGCCTATCAGTCCCATTTATTATTCCTGCTGCACCTGCTCCTAAGTTTTGGTTATACCTTTCGGGATTTCAACCACTTGTTACAAACGATGATGTTTGCCAGATTGTTGCTCGCTGTTTAGATGATGATAACCCAGTAGATGTTGTCAGATTGGTTCCCAAAGGCAAGGATATTGGTACGCTGACATTTGTGTCCTACAAAGTAGGCCTCTCTCCTGACCTAAAACATCAAGCGCTGATGCCCTCTACTTGGCCAGAAGGTCTGTTGTTCCGTGAATTCATCGAAAAAAACGCCAGCCGCGGGCCGAGCTCAGCCCACGAAAAGTACGTTTGCAGTCCTGCTGTTCACACCTGATCACTCCACATTGTAACACGGACGATGGAACTGCGTTTCTGATGACTTGATTTCATCTACATATGCCACTGCAGATTTTTCGGATCCGGGACACCCTTTAACAGGCACTATGGAAGTCCCTGACCCCTCCGACACAGTCGTGCTACCTGCTGACATCCGCCTTCCTCATCGTCCCGGTCCTGTGTTCGGAGATGGGGACGGGGTCTTCCAGCCTGCATCGTCAGGCATGTATAATTGTATTTCCGACCTTTCGGCACCTCATGCTTTCCCCCGTTCCAGTGTTTTGGCGCATGGATCCGTTTCGTATTCACACCAGTTGCGGTCAGGTCCAGCAGAACACGAATATTTCAGTTTTTTATAGCTTTTTCAACTAGATGATCGGTCACGTGGAAGATATTCAACTGAAGGAGATCACGTGAAGTGTTTTCGATAGCAGCGTTTATCTGTGCGTCTGACGCAATGACCGAATTAAACGTATCCTTGAAATGCGCAGCAAAAATTTCGCATTTTTCGCGCGATGTGTTGGCCACTTCGTCTTTTAAGAACATGCATACTGGTAAACCTTCCTCTTTTTTCTTAGAAGTCACAAATGACCAGAACAGTTTCGGGTTCTTACGAAGGCTTGCTTGCTTGTGCAAGGTATATCGTCGGTACAAGAAACGATTGTAGGAGCGGTAATTACTACTAGCCAAGCTGAACTGCTGTTTAGAGAGTGGGCAGCGTAGTCTACTGTAAGCACGTAAAGCAGAAGATTCCAGACGTTTCAAACGTCGCAAATGTGCATTGCCCCAAGGTGGCTTTCGAGAAGGTTGGCGTACAGGTACCGAGTCTGATATCAGTTGTTTCAAAATATGTGTGAAGTGATTGACCGCATCGTCAACATTTTCGAACAACTCTAAGCGACGCCAATCGAAACGCTTAAGTGCCGCACTGAGGGACGCGAAATTAGCTCTACCAAAATCCAGGTAATTTTCGTTTAGAGTTTCAACGAATTCAATGGGTGCGGAGGGCTGAACAGTAATTTCAATTGCGGGGTGGTCAGCGTCAAGTGAAGTCAAAAGCTCAGCAGCTTCCCGAACGCAGCAAACCGGGAACGTACATTCATTGACCAAAACTAAGTCAAGTAGGCGAGAATTTCTGTTTGTAACATGATTGATCTGCACGAAGCCCTGCTCACTAAAACCATCCAGGAGAGATGCACAAGCAACAGGTATACGAGACTTCAAGCTGTCAACTGTTGGTGGCGCATTCATCGGGAAGCTCCAAACTAAACCTGATTGATTATAATCACCAAAAAACAATACCAGATCACATAGACTAAGGTTGGAGGTAATTGCTTCTACTGTACGTATGTGGTCCCTGATGCAAATTTGGTCACCTCTGCGGTTGGGAGGCAGATAAATGACGCCAACACTCAGTGATTGATGCGGTAGCTTCACTCTGATCCAAATCTGCTCGAGCGTGTTACAGATAGGAATAGGGTCGATATATGCACTCAATCTTGCTGACACAGCAATAAGTACGCCGCCGCCACGTGATTTGTTGCTGTTTTGTGAACTCCGGTCACAACGAAATACTGAAAAATTCCCGCCAAACAATTGCGCTGAGTAGATTTTCTCATCTAGCCATGTTTCAGTCAGTACGATGATATTCGAATTCGGATCCAGCCACACCGATGAACACTTCGTCGATTTTAGTGCGTAATCCACGAACGTTTTGGTAATAAATCGATATATCATCCTTCATCGTACCACGTGCAGATGGCGCAGATGGTGGAAGAGTAGCGCAACTGGAAGATGAAGCCTCCTCAGAGAGTAAATCAATGTTAACGAATGTGTAGAATACTTGCCGGGGCTGGCATCCTGGAAGATCCCACCACTCATTCCGACCGCAGGATCGGGACGGCTATGTTGATCGCTGGCTGCAAGAGGCTCGACTGGGTCGGACGAATGGGGGACTTCCGTAAAGCTTTGCACATTGCGTCCCGATGTTGTAGATGACATCACGTTAAAGGTGGTAGTAAGATCGCTGCTGACTCGTTCATGGTTGCTAAAACTCATCGTCAAATCGGGAAACGAAATCTGTTCACACGAATTACAATACTTGCCTGGTGAGGCGGGTCGGAAAACCCCGTTCCCCCAACCGATAACAGGACCGAGACGACTAAGACGAGGGCCGGCTGCGATAGATGCGACTGCATCGGGGGGGTAAGGGGCTTCCTTAAGGCTCAAAACATTGCGTCTCGGTGGCGGTCGGGCGTGGATTATGTCCTCACAGGGAGCTGTTGACGCGGTGTGCCATGTTCCGAATCCGAACGATTGCGAAATTTTATTGAACCGTAGTCTTCAAATTCACGAAACAATAATCCTTCTGGCCATGTTGACGTTTCAAGTGCTTTAGATTTTACTGCGGGATCGATACCAATTTTGAAGGAGACAAAATTCATAGTACTTGTGTCCAATCCCCTGGGGACCAGCTTAACAACTGTAGGTTCGGTTGTGATTTCCAGATTGGCCTTAACCATAGATGTAACAGCATCGACAGAGACATCCGGGCGAATTCGAGATAGGTACAGCCAAAATTTTTGCTTCTCATCAGCGTAACTACTAGTAGGGACAGACACGATGCTCTCCCCTAAAGGTTTAGATCCTACCTAAGAGTCACTGACGGCCCGGGCTGATCCATCAAGTCCGCGCAGACGCTTATTTGCTCGGCGTATCCCTGGCAAAGGCCAGTTTGGTGTTAATGCGGTTGTTGTTTTGGGGGCAAGCTGTTTAATTTCTTGTCGCAGTTCATCTATTGCGCTTGTAAGCGACGAGAGCGGTGAAGGTTCATCGGCTCGACGAGACATCATGCGAAAGTGTGAATTTTCAAAGAGATCTGCGCATTCATCACACATCCAATACAGATTTTTCTTGTTTGATGCAAAATGATTCGACAGAGCACGAGAGACACCTGAGCACGAATTGTTCATATGAAACATAGCTCCACAATATCCACGGCAGGTGACAAAGTCGATGCCATTAATTGCATCATTGCATTTTTTTACATATTTTTGCCATGACTAGCGGGGATCAGGTCGCCTTCAAGCAGGCAGAACGAACAAAACGGATGATGCTAAGCTGCTACTCTAGCCAAACAATAGCAATGCCAGCAAGAAGCACTATTCACTGGAGATCGGAAATCCTAAAATCTCGCACTATGACACTATACTTCACTCTACTGACGATCACAGGTTGATCAATTTTTTTTTTTTTCTTCACATAACATTTATTTGACACGGCACAAATACAATTTAATGTTTAACGGCGCCAATTATATCTGATGACTTAAAAACTAAAGCAAACTTTTTATCCTCGCTGCCGACTACGAGCTGAAATTAAGTCTAACTTAAAACTAGCATGGGATTTCCAATCAGTGTTTTGTTGTTCAATGGTCGTCTGATAATCGTCGAATGGCATGTATGGATTCGTTCTGCTGAGCCACGATGTCGTGAGTTGGGACAGAGGCTCGTAGTCCTTGGGTCCTGGTTCTATTGTGCGGGGTCTGGTTGCTGGTTTTGTGCTTAAGGTTCAAACGTGTTCTTGTCGTTTTGTTGGGTGTAGACGGAGGGGAACGGGACTAGACTGGGGCGTGGATGGATTTCAGGAAAACGTATATAAGGGACATGTAGGATAGGTCACGGCTCGCCAAGACATCACGAACAGGAACAGCCGGCTGTCTACCCTCGGCCTGCAGGGAAGCTATTAATTTAGACCTGGCGTCACGGTGTACAGGGCATGACCAAACCACATGCTCTATGTCGTGATAACCTTCACCACAGGCACAGATACCACTTTCCCCGAGCCCAACACGACGGAGGAGCGCGTCAAATCTATAGTGATTGGACATAAGCCGGGACATCACGCAAATGAAATCCCGACCTACATCCAACCCCTTGAACCACGGGTTCGTCGATACTTTGGGGATTATGGAATGTAACCACCTTCCCAATTCCCCTCTGGTCCAAGCATTTTGCCAACTGATGATCGTATTCTGACGTACAAGTGCGAAAAATTCATTAAAGGCAATTGGTCTTTCATAAATATCACCGTTTGTTGCGCCCACCTTAGCCAAAGAGTCCGCTTTCTCATTACCCGGTATCGAGCAGTGAGAAGGGACCCACGCTAAGGTAATCTGAGTAGATTTTTCGGATAAAGCACTCAGATGTTCCCGTATTTTCCCCAGGAAATACGGAGAGTGCTTAACATCTTTCATCGATCGGAGAGCCTCAATGGAACTGAGACTGTCCGTAAAGATGAAATAATGGTCCGTGGGCATTTTTTCGATAATCCCTAGGGTGTACTGAATTGCAGCTAATTCTGCGACGTAAACAGAAGCAGGATTATCGAGCTTATGGGAGACGGTTTGGGTTGATCAATTAAACGCACGAAAGTTCAAATTTACATTTCAGCAAGGTAGAACGGTAAAAATACTTAATCGAAAATGAGCAATAAAATCACGTGTATTTTCCTGAATACCTATTAATAAATTTCCGAACTCAAACCTATGCATTTAAAATATTAACTACAAGAGCGTCGTAAATATTTTGTAAAATTTTGAAATTAGAATTGAAAAAAATTATAATAAAAGTTTGATTTTTATATTTCTATCCTGGACTTTTTTTTAAATTAGCGTAGCATAAGCACGGTTTATTTCGTAGATTGCAGATTGGTGTCTAACGCTTCCACTCCACTAATATTTCTGACAAGATAACCTACTTTTAACTAAAACCAAACGTAGAGCAAAATCGCGCACATCACCCAGCTGGCCTTGTTGTCAGTTTTTTTTATCCTGGACTGTTTTTTTAAATTACGCGTTAACTTCAAGATTCTTTAGAAAAAAAATCAGCTCATTTTTTAGAATTGGAAGTGTTTATTTTTAATTTTTTTCAAATAAATTTTTAGTCAAAAAAGTTTTTTTACGATATATACATAATTTTATGAGGCTTTATCAATTCCCAACAACTCATTCTTAGACAGTTTTTCTATACAACTAACGGTTTCTGAGCAACAATGCTTTGAATAAAAGGTATGCCAAAATGCATACGACTGTTTAGAAAATAACTCATGGGTCTAAAAAATCTCCCCATCTGTGAAAAATGCTCAGTTTAATAAGTCAAATACGTTTGCGAAATTTCATTCATATCAAAAAATGATCGATTAAATTTATGCGTACCTCCAGGTCATTTGGTGCGCTTTTGCTCTTGTAACAAATTATGAAAGCAAAATAAATTTATTCGATAACTAACCACCAAACGTGGCGTATTATGTTCAAACAGATATCACGGTCATAGCCTAGAAACATCAGACTCAAAATTTGCAATGTCATGGTTTGACGTTAAACGCGAAATAACCTGTATACAATCCCGAATTAAATCGAGCCCTTTGATTGTTGTTTTTGTTGGTATTATTATTATTATCCGAATTTCACACTTTTCAGCATATCACTGGAATGTTTTACCTACCCCGAGCTGTCTTGAATGCCAAAGAGGTAAGGCCCGGTGGATTCGTCAAGTTTAATCCTAATCCTGGAACCTTCTGCTTTAGTTGGATGTGTTGTGGTGGTTCAGAATTCTTCGTAATGTGTTGCAGGCCCCATGAACCACCGCTTTTTGTATGCTGTGTAGTTCATTTCTCAGCTCCAACTCTTTCAGGGATTTTATAAAGGCATATGGAACCAGTCCAGTAGCAGAGATTATTACCGGAACTATACGTACACCCTCAAGGTGCCACATCACATCTGTCTGAACTCCTCAGCCAAATCGTGGTACGTCGAAATCTTGGGCAAAAATGTTACTTTTTTCGTAGATCACAATGTCGGGGCGATTGGCGCGTATAAAGACGTCGGTAATGATCTCGCGATCCCAGTACAATTCTACGCAGATATTTTCCAGAACCGGTCTCGGCAGGTACTTGTAGTAGGGCACATACTGGCTCACCAAATTGTGCTTCAGTGCAAGTTGGTGGTGCACAATTTTGGCAACCACATTATGCCAACCGAGATAAGCTGCCTCTGCTAACGCCTGATAATCTACGACGCATGTTCGATCGTTTCCCCTACAGCATTGCACTTTCTGCATCGATTTTCCACCTCGTGCAATATGTACGTACGATAATTCTTCGTCGGTCCTGGAATCCTATCATGAAAGAGATCACCTCGCACCAGCCGCGTATTTGCTGCCACCTTATCAAGTGTTTGAGCTAACTGATGAGGGTGCGTCCCATGTAGCTCTCTCAGCTTCCACATTGCGATCTTCTCGTCCGTTGTTTTCACATCGCAGTTCAGCTGGTAGTCCTCCTGCGCCAGGTGCAGGGCACTGAACCCGTGGTCTGCTCCGCAAATAGTGCGGTAGATTTCATGACGATTCTGGTTGCTGTATCTGAGAAGCGCAGAGCGCTTGAATATCGGTGACACCCTTTCCTCCTTCAATACGTGGCAAAGTCACTCTCTCGGATGCTAATTTTGGGTGGTGCATACGGAATTTGGTAAGCGACACTCGCAACGCGTGTTCTATCGCCTCCAAATTAGTTTTGGTCCATTTGACCACTCCAAAGCTGTAGATCAACAAGGGCATGGCGAACGTGATGATTGCTTTCGTTTTGTTGCCGGCTGAGAGGAAGGGCTTCAAAATACGGCTGACACGATTCAAGAACTTTTGCTGCAGCTCTTTCTTATTCGTGGTGTGGTAAATTTCTTTGAGTTACAGGAAACCTTCAACCATGCTTGGAATTTTCTCTCGCTCGTTGATGCGGAAACTATCGGCGTTAACTAATTTGCCTCGATGAAGGTTGACAAGTCGGCATTTATCGACACTAAACTCAATCCGTATGTCGTTACTGAACGTTGTCACCACCTGTAACAGATGGCGCAGCTTCTCCTTTGATTCCGCAAACAGCTTCAATTCATCTACGTAGAAGGTGTGGGTTACTTTTGTACTTGATGGGAGGGAGAAACGGATACGAAGCTGTGGGAATGTAAAAAGGAACCAAAATGAGCTGTCATTGACTGTCAATTTGAACCAAGGGAAAAAAAGCATTTTTTTTATATGAGTATTGTTATAGCTGAAAGGTATCGTGTTGCTTGGAAAAATATTAATTGAAAACAGTTTCTGTGTTGTCCTTTAAAAAAAAATTTTTGTTCATTTTTACGTAAAATTATAAATTTCGTAAGCTTCAAGTAATAATCATGTTAGCGTACTTCGATTATTAAACTTGCGCTTTTCTGGATTTAAGGCTTTGGTTACAAGTTCGAACACACTTCATCACGGTCGAATGTTAATTCTCGTTTCACAAAATAGTGAGCTGTAGGATTGTAAAATTTTTGCAGCTGCATGAAACCCCGAAAAATCTGCCTCACAGGTTACGGCCTCGTACACATTTTTAGAAAGTCTGCGCATATATATATAGAAACTCAAAACTCCGAAGAAACTTTTATACAACGGCAAATTGAAAAAACACAGACTCGATTTTTTTTTGTTTTACAGACAAATTGGCACATTCAGTATTCCTAATGTAACCTTCGTTTGAGTAATGCATGCGCTACAGCAAGAAGATAGTTACACGCTATCAAAAAACGACGCATGTGCGTGTTCTCTGTTTTGAGTGTAAGATTCGTTTCTCCCTCCCAGCACAGAACGGAGGGTCATCTGTGATTCGAAAACTGCTTAGTGCTCAGTGAATTTGGCAGCGCTCCCTTGTGGTGGAAAGAACGCATTTTACACGGAAAATAAACAGAATTTATACTTCTTTTATTAAAATCTGTCATACACCCTGGTATAAATCTGCCATGCGAGAACACTACAGGTGCACTCAGTTGATGCGGTTATGTGTTTATTAGGGTGGGGAATCGTTATATGAAAAAAAAAAAACAAACGAAACTGGATAGCAGAAAGCCGGAACCAAGTTTTTTTTGTTCTATTAGGGGCCTCAAACAATCCTAAATCTATTGGCCTTAACCATAGATGTAACAGCATCGACAGAGACATCCGGGCGAATTCGAGATAGGTACAGCCAAAATTTTTGCTTCTCATCAGCGTAACTACTAGTAGGGACAGACACGATGCTCTCCCCTAAAGGTTTAGATCCTACCTGAGAGTCACTGACGGCCCGGGCTGATCCATCAAGTCCGCGCAGACGCTTATTTGCTCGGCGTATCCCTGGCAAAGGCCAGTTTGGTGTTAATGCGGTTGTTGTTTTGGGGGCAAGCTGTTTAATTTCTTGTCGCAGTTCATCTATTGCGCTTGTAAGCGACGAGAGCGGTGAAGGTTCATCGGCTCGACGAGACATCATGCGAAAGTGTGAATTTTCAAAGAGATCTGCGCATTCATCACACATCCAATACAGATTTTTCTTGTTTGATGCAAAATAATTCGACAGAGCACGAGAGACACCTGAGCACGAATTGTTCATATGAAACATAGCTCCACAATATCCACGGCAGGTGACAAAGTCGATGCCATTAATTGCATCATTGCATTTTTTTACATATTTTTGCAATGACTAGCGGGGATCAGGTCGCCTTCAAGCAGGCAGAACGAACAAAACGGATGATGCTAAGCTGCTACTCTAGCCAAACAATAGCAATGCCAGCAAGAAGCACTATTCACTGGAGATCGAAAATCCTAAAATCTCGCACTATGACACTGTACTTCACTCTACTGACGATCACAGGTTGATCAATTAAACGCACGAAAGTTCAAATTAATATTTCAGCAAGGTAGAACGGTAAAAATACTTAATCGAAAATGAGCAATAAAATCACGTGTATTTTCCTGAATACCTATTAAAAAATTTCCGAACTCAAACCTATGCATTTAAAATATTAACTACAAGAGCGTCGTAAATATTTTGTAAAATTTTGAAATTAGAATTGAAAAAAATTATAATAAAAGTTTGATTTTTATATTTCTATCCTGGACTTTTTTTTAAATTAGCGTAGCATAAGCACGGTTTATTTCGTTGATTGCAGATTGGTGTCTAACGCTTCCACTCCACTAATATTTCTGACAAGATAACCTACTTTTAACTAAAACCAAACGTAGAGCAAAATCGTGCACATCACCCAGCTAGCCTTGTTGTCAGTTTTTTTATCCTGGACTGTTTTTTTAAATTACGCGTTAACTTCAAGATTCTTTAGAAAAAAAAATCAGCTCATTTTTTAGAATTGGAAGTGTTTATTTTTAAATTTTTCAAATAAATTTTTAGTCAAAAAAGGTTTTTTACGATATATACATAATTTTATGAGGCTTTATCAATTCCCAACAACTCATTCTTAGACAGTTTTTCTATACAACTAACGGTTTCTGAGCAACAATGCTTTGAATAAAAGGTATGCCAAAATGCATACGACTGTTTAGAAAATAACTCACGGGTCTAAAAAATCTCCCCATCTGTGAAAAATGCTCAGTTTAATAAGTCAAATACGTTTGCGAAATTTCATTCATATCAAAAAATGATCGATTAAATTTATGCGTACCTCCAGGTCATTTGGTGCGCTTTTGCTCTTGTAACAAATTATGAAAGCAAAAAAAATTTATTCGATAACTAACCACCAAACGTGGCGTATTATGTTCAAACAGATATCACGGTCATAGCCTAGAAACATCAGACTCAAAATTTGCAATGTCATGGTTTGACGTTAAACGCGAAAAAACCTGTATACAATCCCGAATTAAATCGAGCCCTTTGATTGTTGTTTTTGTTGGTATTATTATTATTATCCGAATTTCACACTTTTCAGCATATCGCTGGAATGTTTTACCTACCCCGAGCTGTCTTGAATGCCAAAGAGGTAAGGCCCGGTGGATTCGTCAAGTTTAATCCTAATCCTGGAACCTTCTGCTTTAGTTGGATGTGTTGTGGTGGTTCAGAATTCTTCGTAATGTGTTGCAGGCCCCATGAACCACCGCTTTTTGTATGCTGTGTAGTTCATTTCTCAGCTCCAACTCTTTCAGGGATTTTATAAAGGCATATGGAACCAGTCCAGTAGCAGAGATTATTACCGGAACTATACGCACACCCTCAAGGTGCCACATCACATCTGTCTCAACTCCTCAGCCAAATCGTGGTACGTCGAAATCTTGGGCAAAAATGTTACTTTTTTCGTAGATCACAATGTCGGGGCGATTGGCGCGTATAAAGACGTCGGTAATGATCTCGCGATCCCAGTACAATTCTACGCAGATATTTTCCAGAACCGGTCTCGGCAGGTACTTGTAGTAGGGCACATACTGGCTCACCAAATTGTGCTTCAGTGCAAGTTGGTGGTGCACAATTTTGGCAACCACATTATGCCAACCGAGATAAGCTGCCTCTGCTAACGCCTGATAATCTACGACGCATGTTCGATCGTTTCCCCTACAGCATTGCACTTTCTGCATCGATTTTCCACCTCGTGCAATATGTACGTACGATAATTCTTCGTCGGTCCTGGAATCCTATCATGAAAGAGATCACCTCGCACCAGCCGCGTATTTGCTGCCACCTTATCAAGTGTTTGAGCTAACTGATGAGGGTGCGTCCCATGTAGCTCTCTCAGCTTCCACATTGCGATCTTCTCGTCCGTTGTTTTCACATCGCAGTTCAGCTGGTAGTCATCCTGCGCCAGGTGCAGGGCACTAAACCCGTGGTCTGCTCCGCAAATAGTGCGGTAGATTTCATGACGATTCTGGTTGCCGTATCTGAGAAGCGCAGAGCGCTTGAATATCGGTGACACCCTTTCCTCCTTCAATACGTGGCAAAGTCACTCTCTCGGATGCTAATTTTGGGTGGTGCATACGGAATTTGGTAAGCGACACTCGCAACGCGTGTTCTATCGCCTCCAAATTAGTTTTGGTCCATTTGACCACTCCGAAGCTGTAGATCAACAAGGGCATGGCGAACGTGATGATTGCTTTCGTTTTGTTGCCGGCTGAGAGGAAGGGCTTCAAAATACGGCTGACACGATTCAAGAACTTTTGCTGCAGCTCTTTCTTATTCGTGGTGTGGTAAATTTCTTTGAGTTACAGGAAACCTTCAACCATGCTTGGAATTTTCTCTCGCTCGTTGATGCGGAAACTATCGGCGTTCACTAATTTGCCTCGAAAAAGGTTGACAAGTCGGCATTTATCGACACTAAACTCAATCCGTATGTCGTTACTGAACGTTGTCACCACCTGTAACAGATGGCGCAGCTTCTCCTTTGATTCCGCAAACAGCTTCAATTCATCCACGTAGAAGGTGTGGGTTACTTTTGTACTTGATGGGAGGGAGAAACGGATACGAAGCTGTGGGAATGTAAAAAGGAACCAAAATGAGCTGTCATTGACTGTCAATTTGAACCAAGGGAAAAAAAGCATTTTTTTGAAATGAGTATTGTTATAGCTGAAAGGTATCGTGTTGCTTGGAAAAATATTAATTGAAAACAGTTTCTGTGTTAATTGTCCTTTAAAAAAAATTTTTTGTTCATTTTTACGTAAAATTATAAATTTCGTAAGCTTTAAGTAATAATCATGTTAGCGTACTTCGATTATTAAACTTGCGCTTTTCTGGATTTAAGGCTTTGGTTACAAGTTCGAACACACTTCATCACGGTCGAATGTTAATTCTCGTTTCACAAAATAGTGAGATGTAGGATTGTAAAATTTTTGCAGCTGCATGAAACCCCGAAAAATCTGCCTCACAGGTTACGGCCTCGTACACATTTTTAGAAAGTCTGCGCATATATATATAGAAACTCAAAACTCCGAAGAAACTTTTATACAACGGCAAATTGAAAAAACACAGACTCGATTTTTTTTTGTTTTACAGACAAATTGGCACATTCAGTATTCCTAATGTAACCTTCGTTTGAGTAATGCATGCGCTACAGCAAGAAGATAGTTACACGCTATCAAAAAACGACGCATGTGCGTGTTCTCTGTTTTGAGTGTAAGATTCGTTTCTCCCTCCCAGCACAGAACGGAGGGTCATCTGTGATTCGAAAACTGCTTAGTGCTCAGTGAATTTGGCAGCGCTCCCTTGTGGTGGAAAGAACGCATTTTACACGGAAAATAAACAGAGTTTATACTTCTTTTATTAAAATCTGTCATACACCCTGGTCAGAGCCGGATTTACGATTGTGGGGGCCCGGGCCCAGTTTTCAGTGGGGGCCCCAAAATAAAACAAACCCGTTTTTTTATCGTACGAGTTAAAAACATTTATTTGTTATTGAAAAGTTACCAAAAATTTGCTAGATTTTTTTTTACGAGTTTTTTTTTTGCAGAGAACTTATTGATTGAATAATCAACATTCAGCTCTTTCCGAATATTGTACTCTTAACTTAACAATGCTAAGTTTGACAGCCTTCCACTCTTCATAGTCGTACGCAACCTATTTTCAATCGGTTTCATCTTCGAAAAAGACCTTTCTCCAGTTGCGTTCGAGATCATTAGGCTCAAATAAATCCTTAAATAAAATAATTTTTGCAAGGCACTAACGAGTTTTTGATTTTTTTCTTCATGTAATCATCTTTTTTGAGCTCCACTTTGATATACGCGAGGTTTTGTGGTGACAGCTCATTTTGAATAAATATAATAATAAATTCGGTTCTTGCTCACTGTTTATAGCCAGATCTAACTGATTTGGACCAGAGATGCCAGATGTTTTCGAAAGATGTCTGCAACTGCTCGAAATCCGGAAAATTTTTCTTGATATCTGAAAAAAACCTGCCGCAATTTGAAAAAAATGCGATCCGCAGGCAAAAATTTGCACACAATTCGAGTAAGACTGCGCAAATATAAGGCTACGCTGGCAATAATCTACAGAAACTAGGAAAAAACTACACACATCTGCAGGTCAATAAAATCTGCACACGGACTCTGAACATTTGCATTTTACAACGCAAATCTGGTATCCCTGATTCGGACAAGTAAACTTATTTTCGGAATCAACAGCAATGCATTAAAAAAACTTGTGGATTATGTATTTTCTTTCCTGCTTGATCTCCCATGAGCGCTGGTTCGATTCAAATGGTGTGGTAATGTGTGTCATTCCAAGAGAATCGAAGGATCTTGGATGTAGTTGTGATATTGGCGCTCGCGAAAAAATAACACTGAAGAAAAGTTTCAAATTGAAATGGTCTGTTCAAATTTTCTTGCTGTAAATTGAACTTTTGATTGAATCTCATTTTTGATAGAGAAAAGAACTTTTGACGTTGACTAACGTCTATATCGAAGTTAGGCCCCTGAATTTAAAAATCTAGTAATTCAACCAGGGAAAACCAGAGAAAAGTGGTCAGGTTTTGAGCGCTTATTTTGCAGTCATCTATAATCAGGTTTTCGAGGTTTTGGCATCAATCGATCAGAAATTCTTTTACGGTTAAATTTATGTAACAAAAACAAACTATTGTTTGAGATACACTATTGAAAAATTGGGAATTAATATCGATTGTCTAAATCATACCGCGCAGCCAATCACTACCTCTCTTCCCAAGCACAGTCGACACTAACGAATACAATCGATCTGACTTTGTTGTTATTGTTATTGTTGTTGTCACTTTCTGTTTCCGATGTTTATGCTGCTGCTAGCGGAAAAAACCTTGCAAATATGCATCTTTTTGTTGGTGTTAATTTTACGACAGCGGCCGGCGCCCCATCATTCTGATTCCAAAACCGCACCAGTGACATGCGGATGCTAGGTGATAGCAGCTGAAAGGAGGAAATACAAAATAGTACCGGTCATCTCGTGCCGGTTTCACCCGTAATGCTGGTGGCTTTAGTAGTAAATGGCTACTGCAAAACACTTAAATGGCTGGAATTCTGGACGGACTAACCAGGAAACTATAATCGGCAACTGGCACCTTTTGGTGCCTCGAAATTTTGGTACAGAAGCGGCAAATTGAATTTTCTGTTTTACCAAATGATGCTGCTAGCGGAAAAAACCTTGCAAAAATGCATGTTTGTGTTGGTGTTAATATTATGACAGCGGCCGGCGCAGCTTTCAAGAAACATTTGTCTCTTCCATTCCATAATTTATGTAGCCCATCCCTCTTTTAATTTATCTGACGAAGCCTTGGTATAAAACGTACCGTTCGAACATTTCACCCCATCAGTTTCATTACTAAACCGTACCGGCTACCTACGGACGCTATCTTGAAAGAATTCTGGACGGACTGACCAAAAACATGGATATATTCGGCACCTGGCCCCTTTTGGTGCCTCGAAATTTTGTTACAGAAGCGGCTAATTGAATTTTCTGTTTTATTACAAAATGCTGCTGCTAGCGGAAAAAACCTTGCAAATATGCATCTTTTTGTTGGTGTTAATTTTACGACAGCGGCCGGCGCCCCATCATTCTCATTCCAAAACCGCACCAGTGACATGCGGACGCTAGGTGATAGCAGCTGAAAGGAGGAAATACAAAATAGTACCGGTCATCTCGTGCCGGTTTCACCCGTAATGCTGGTGGCTTTAGTAGTAAATGGCTACTGCAAAACACTTAAATGGCTGGAATTCTGGACGGACTAACCAGGAAACTATAATCGGCAACTGGCACCTTTTGGTGCCTCGAAATTTTGGTACAGAAGCGGCTAATTGAATTTTCTGTTTTACCAAATGATGCTGCTAGCGGAAAAACCCTTGCAAAAATGCATGTTTGTGTTGGTGTTAATATTATGACAGCGGCCGGCGCAGCTTTTAAGAAACATTTGTCTCTTCCATTCCATAATTTATGTAGCCCATCCCTCTTTTAATTTATCTGACGAAGCCTTGGTATAAAACGTACCGTTCGAACATTTCACCCCATCAGTTTCATTACTAAACCGTACCGGCTACATACGGACGCTATCTTGAAAGAATTCTGGACGGACTGACCAAAAACATGGATATATTCGGCACCTGGCCCCTTTTGGTGCCTCGAAATTTTGTTACAGAAGCAGCTAATTGAATTTTCTGTTGACGTTGACTAACGTCTATATCGAAGTTAGGCCCCTGAATTTGAAAATCTAGTAATTCAACCAGAGAAAACCAGAGAAAAGTGGTCAGGTTTTGAGCGCTTATTTTGCAGTCATCTATAATCAGGTTTTCGAGGTTTTGGCATCAATCGATCAGAAATTCTTTTACGGTTGAATTTATATAACAAAAACAAACTATTGTTTGAGATACACTATTGAAAAATTGGTAATTAATATCGATTGTCTAAATCATACCGCGCAGCCAATCACTACCTCTCTTCCCAAGCACAGTCGACACTAACGGATACAATCGATCTGACTTTGTTGTTATTGTTGTTGTCACTTTCTGTTTCCGATGTTTATGCTGCTGCTAGCGGAAAAAACCTTGCAAATATGCATTTTTTTGTTGGTGTTAATATTACGACAGCGGCCGGCGCCCCATAATTCTGATTCCAAAACCGCACCAGTGACATGCGGACGCTAGGTGATAGCAGCTGAAAGGAGAAATACAAAATAGTACCGGTCATCTCGTGCCGGTTTCACCCGTTATGCGGTGGCTTTAGTAGTAAATGGCTACTGCAAAACACTTAAATGGCTGGAATTCTGGACGGACTAACCAGGAAACTATAATCGGCAACTGGCACCTTTTGGTGCCTCGAAATTTTGGTACAGAAGCGGCTAATTGAATTTTCTGTTTTACCAAATGCTGCTGCTAGCGGAAAAAAACCTTGCAAAAATGCATGTTTGTGTTGGTGTTAATATTACGACAGCGGCCGGCGCAGCTTTCAAGAAACATTTGTCTCTACCATTCCATCATCTATGTAGCCCCTCCTTCTTTCTAATTATCTGACGAAGCCTTGGTATAAAACGTATCGTTCAAACATTTCACCCCATCAGTTTCATTATTAAACCGTACCGGATACATACGGACGCTCGGTGTTAGCAGCTAAAAGGAGGAAAAACAAAATAGTACCGGTCATCTCGTGCCGGTTTCAACCATTATGCTGGTGGCTGTTGGTAATAAATGGCTACTGCAAAATACTAAAATGGCTGGAATTCTGGACGGACTAACCAGTAAACGAGAATAATCGGCAACTGGTACCTTTTGGTGCCTCGAAATTTTGTTACAGAAGTTTTGTAAAAGAAGCGTTGCAATTACCTCTACTATTTGCTTCAATGGAATATTTTTTTTTTTTATAAGAATACGGTAGTCAACGTCATGCGGTCGTGTCTTGAATACCACCCTCCTACTTTTTTCTCGTTTTGTGGGGGCCCCAAAAATGTGGGGGCCCGGGGCCTGGGGGCCCGGGGCCTGGGCCCCCTGGGCCCCCCCTTAAATCCGGATCTGACCCTGGTATAAATCTGCCATGCGAGAACACTACAGGTGCACTCAGTTGATGCGGTTATGTGTTTATTAGGGTGGGGAATCGTTATATGAAAAAAAAAAACAAACGAAACTGGATAGCAGAAAGCCGGAACCAAGTTTTTTTTGTTCTATTTGGGGCCTCAAACAATCCTAAATCTATTGGAAGTCGATTGGTTTTGTCTCCGCTTTGTGCATTGCATTTTAAATTTATATGGAAATTTGTACGGAAAAACCAACTTTTTTGCATTTTTTATTTTAAAGAGCTCAAAATGGCTCAAACCATAAGTTTCATGACTTCAAATGGAAGGTTTTTTGATGCCCAACAACTTGGCAGAAGACACTAAAGAGCTAGGGTGTGCCAAAAAAATACTAGATCTGTTCAAAGTTGAGTATGTCGAAATTTATGTTGCAAATCATGTTTTCTGCCAATGTACCGGCGTCAATCAGATTTCCATTAGAAGTAACCTCTGAAACACGTTGTAGATTCTATCTACGCCTAGAATATTGACCTAAATTTGTTTGCTTGGTCAAGCTGAGTATATAAACACGTTACGACAGGTTACTTCTGATGAGAATCCTACTGACGACGGTACATTGGTAATGTTGGCAGAAAACAAGTTTTTCTGCATTTAAATCGACATACTCAACTTTGAACAGCTATAGCTCTTCTTAGGGTCATTCTAGCTCTTCAGCATCTTCTGCAAAGTTGTTAGGCATCTGAAATACTATACTTTAACATAATGTAATGCATTATTTTAGCATCATTGAGCACTCTAGAAAGATAAATGCAAAAAAGTAGGAAAACCATTTGAATTTTCATACAAATTTGAAATGCAATGCGCCAAGCGGAGACAAAACCAATCGACTTCAGGTAAGCTTAGGGTTGTTTGGGATCCCAAAAGGAACCAAAAAAACTTGGTTCTGGAAAATCGATCACTTTTCCCCACCCTAGTGTTTTCCCTATATTTTTACTTGTAAATTCGCTCAATTTTCCCAGCAATAATGGTTATCACAAACATTTGTAAGATGGTTTATATTACACTTTTGACGTATGAATACGAATAATATTATCGATCTGGAAATTTGCAAATTTATACTACTGAAGGAAGGAATATTTAAATTGCGTTCGTCACGAAAAGTGATTAGGATTCGAAAGCTTATAGAATCTGCGATCTCGGACAGTCCCAGCTGGTCGCGAGGTACGATGCTAGCCTACCAAGCCAGTTGTTGTAGGTTCGAGTTTCGGCTCGGAAGAGACTGTTAGCGTCAGTAGGATCGTAGCGCTAGCCCCGCAATTGTCCTGCACACTCAAACAGTTGGCTGCGAAGTCTGTGTATAACAGAACCGATTTGAAATGTAGTAACAAGGCTTTACTTTTGCTTTAGAATCTGCGATCTACATAGTATCACTGCAAATTACACCTCACCAGAGAGATTGCATTTCCTATTTGCTAAATCTATTGTACTACCATTGAAGAGAAGATAATAGTTACATCCGCATAATGTGAAAGATCATTCTAAGACTTAATTTAATTTAATATAAAGGTGTTCTGAATTAGTTTTACTTCGACGCATATTGATTTTGTGAAATGGGACTTTGTGTGAAGAAGACCCGCTTTTTCGAGTGCATTTTGCGAAATAAGACCAGTAAAACAGGAGGTTCGAAACGACCCGGTGACAAGCTATTTCATTCGCCCTCCTTTTCAACATGTCGGCAACAAGATCGACGGACTTTGACAAAATATATAACTGTGTTATTTAGACCGAAGAGCAAGACATTCACACATTCACAATTGGGTTGTTTAGCTGTATCAGTTTTTATATCATCTTTAGAGCTAAATTTTCTAAGCAAATCATGATTTTTAAATATTTTCTATCGTTATCCTTCGGTTTTAATTTTACGATTTACAACAGTTCGGAATATGCTCGAAATCGCTACAATAACAGTTTGCCCATGTACCAGCTGTCATTGGAAGCATGCATAAATGACATAGCTTATTTTAAAGTTTTTTTGATCCTCCCCTTCCCCTCGTAGCATTTCGACACAAAGTCAGACCCCCCCCCTCTAGATAATTACGTAGCTTCTTAACAACCCCCCCCCCCATGAATTTTTTTTACAAATTTTACCATCAAAAACATACATTGTATAATAAATGAACAAGAAAAGAGAAGATAGTATTTAAAACTACCCTAAACAGACAAAGCAGTGATAAAAAAGAACAATTTGCAAAAAATCATTTTTTTTCTTAGTTTCATATTTCCTACGTAGCTTGACTTGACCCCCCCCCCCCCCCTTCCCATCGTCACATTTCGTCATAACACTGCAAACCCCTCCTCTCCTCATCGAATGCTACGTCATTTATGGATGTTCTCATTTATGCGATTTTTTATTCTTCATTAAAAAATTGAAGGACAATGATTCACGTTTTGCTCAGAAAATTACACTCTTTCAGCTGGTATATAAAAACCAGAAATTCGTGAATAGCTGAACGACGTTATTAAGATATGCTGTTAGAATTACGGCAGTTACTCAGAACTACCCACATTTTTTTTTACTTTTGTTCTGATTAAATCTTTGTCTTGCCACACGGTTTAGACAATAAACAGATATTTTCATGTTTTCTACGCAGATTTTTTTGAGTGGATTTTTACGAGCGCTTTATATGCGAAGTCTCGAACTTACTAGAGATGATCGGGTTTCGGGTTTTCAAACCCGAAACCCGTACCCGATGGGTTCGGATTTGGAAATTTTTGAAAGTGTCGGATATGGGTCGGGTTCGGGTTCGGTGAAAAAAAATTTCGGGTTCAGGTCGGGTTTGGGTATGAAAACCCGAAACCCGACTATAAAATATTTCGTACAATTAAATTATCCGTTGCTCCAGAAACTTATCCAAGTTTACCTAATCTCATCCTGCTTATTTTTATTCCATCGGACGCAATTTCCCGGGAATTGCCTTTTCCCGGGATCCCGGGAACAAAAATATTGATTCCCGGGATCCCGGGATTCCCGAGTTCCCGAGTTATGTAGTTTCCCATACGATTGTGCAATTAAATTAATATACTATCAAAACACGAAACTTACGTCGTGCAGCTTAGAAGTGGGCACTATACGAAGCGAATATTTGCTTGAAATGACGGTCAATATATAGTCACCTAATGTCGTTTTTTGCAAGTTAGTTAGAATAGTGATTTTTTTGTTCAATAATAAAAATTTCTGAAATCTGTAGATTGATAGAAAAAATGAAGCACGTAAATCAATGCGACTAGAAATAAATAATTTAATAAAACTCAGTTAGTGTAACTTGGGTCGCGGCCGCGATTTCACATCAAAAATCATGTTTGCAGGTTAATTACAAAGGCATTGAAATGCCCTGAGACTGCCTTACTTAGAGCCGTATTGAAGTGATTATTTAGTATTCTGTTATTTCCTTCCGGTTTGTCTCGGTTTTTTGAAGAGAATCGCCGAGTCGCCAAATAACGTTCTAGTTAAACAATCAAAATTCTTACACAGAATCCTATTCTCTGATCAATGGTGATACCAATTCCAAAAGGTTTTGATATATTATCATGCCACTGAAAACTAGGTTTGCCACGCAGTTTTTTTTTTTTTTTTTTTTGAAAATAATTCGCATCGCATAATGGCATAGAAAATAAAAAAGCAAAGCCTTGGTGCTACATTCTGATTCGGAATTTGACCTTCTGTTTATTTATACACAGACTTCGCAGCCGACTATTTAGTGTACAGGACAATTGCGGGGCTAGCGCTACGATCCTACTGACACTAACAGTCTCTCCCGAGACGAGACTCGAACCTACGACGACTGGCTTGTTAGGCCAGCATCGTACCTCGAGACCATCTGGGCATAGCAAATATATTTGGTAAAAAAGCCAAAGAAGCTTTGCTACCGTTTAGACAAACAGAGTTTTGAGCAAATGTTGCTATAGTGTAATAGTATAGCATATATTTTAGCCTGAAGAAATATTTTACACACAAAAACCAGTACCTTATATAGCGATTATTTGCCTCGTTTAATGCCTTCCTAATACTCAGCTTTCTCTTCAACAAACTGAAAGCATTGGACACTCTAATTTTTAATTAAATGTAGCAAGCGCTAGATTTGATAATTTGGAAGTATTCTAAAAATCAAACACCAGCGGTGATTCAGCGGACTTTGGCAAAGTTTCACAGAAGGAAATTGAATTATTTGGCCTTAACGGAGAATTTTCAGCGGATCTGAAGCGATTGTTTGACGACATGAAACCCCTGGAACCTACACTTCTGCCAATATTTACAACAAAACCCGATCGTAAATTTTTTGTGTGAACTTTAATAAGTTTTGTTTTTTAATGGTTTTTCAAACGAATTGATAATTAATATATATAATATATTATATAAAAATATAATAGTAACTGGCAACCATGTCAAAGGTAAACACTAGCGAATAGTCGGCGCGGTTAATAAACGGTAAAAAGTATATAACGGTCACTTCCACGGGCACTGCATAACGATCAATGCTTGTTAAAACTATTCGTCTTACCGAGAAGTGTTATCTCTGACTAGACTTTTTAGTACCGTGAGTTTTCTACCGCGAATTTTTTCTTGGCTGCTGTACATTTTCGACGACGAGAGGCTATTGTTTGCTGTGATCTATTGAGTGATAAAGTACACGCAACTGAATATCGTACGAGCCTACAATGAGTGATGAACGTAAAACTAAACGCCACCGACCCGATGCGAGTCCTGCTGCTGCTGTTGTTGTTCACACTCTGGATAGTGCAGTTGAAATGTTGCTCAAACGGTTTGACGAAACGAACACTAAAATTGACTCGTTTAAAGCTGAGCTGAACACAAAGTTAGATGCTATGAAAAAAAAGATCTACAGGAGCAGATTGACATAATTAGAAGTGGTATAAATATGCTTAAGACGACCTGTGCCAGTGAACATGAATTTGTCCGGCAGTCTGTAGATACTGCCAATCAAAGAATCGACAATGTTACCGAGGATATACATCGCCTTAAAGCTAGATCCGAGCTGATTGCAGTTGGAATACCGTATCTGACTTACGAAAAGGAACCATTCAAATATTACATAACGCGTAATTTGGCATTTTTCAATACCCACCCACCCCCACGTAACGCAATTTTACATGTTTGCCACACGCAATGTAACGCTTCGCTGAATACCCCCCCACCCCTGAGCGCGTTATGTATTATTTGAATGAGCCCAAATCTACAGAATCATATTCGTGGTATGGCCATAGCGATTGGTTTCAAAAACAAAAGCTTCTCAAATTCATAGCAAACGTTTACACTATGGCAGACTTTCCGATGGCGACAAACGATTTACCGTCCTGCAATTTTCTACGGCCTGTTTGAGGGACGAGTTTTATTCACTGTACCTGGAAAAACGCAATCTCAAGCTTGAACACATCGGAATATCTTCAGATCATCGTATATACATTAACGAAAATCTCACTGTGACTGCGAGGGCTATCAAACGTGCTGCGCTGAAATTAAGACGAGAGAACAAACTGCTGTTTCGACAAAACTTGGTACGGTGCAGGTTCGGAAATCAACTGATGGACCCTTTATTGCTGTTACTTCTCTTGAACAACTGATGCAGATGTAATGCATGCTTTTTATTGTTTGTAAATATGAGAGATATGTTTTGTAAACCAGAAAATTGTAACAAAATGTATGTTAATTTTAATATTAGTTGTAAGCAGCTTGTTTGTGTACATTGTTTCCCTGGTATAAACTGATGTCAGTATCAGTTAACCCCACACTCTCACAACACACTATTCCACGAGTTGTAATGGACACTGTTCTCAATGAAAATAAGTTCAACGTATGCCATGCAAACGTGCAGAGCCTTAGCGCTCGTCGGTTTTGCAAATTTGAGGAAGTTAAGCTTCTACTCGTCATCTCAAAGATCTCCGCTGCTTGTTTTACTGAGACTTGGCTCAATGAGTCGATACCCGATCGAGCAATCTCTATCCCTGGCTATCGCATTGTACGAAATGATCGAGCGTATAAAAGAGGCGGTGGAATTATCATCTACATCCGCGAAGGAATTTCCTATAAAACGGTGTACACTTCAACAGTGAATGCTACCTCTCGCTACAAAACCGAATGTGTGTCTCTTGTGCTAGACATTAACAACGCTGCAGTACTATTGACGGCACTATATAATCCACCAGAAAGTGATGTGGCTGCTTTTCTGGACGAATTAGCCTCGGGGTTTTCATTGTACGAACGCTGTGTGCTTGTTGGAGATTTTAACACCGACTGGTTGCGTAGGAAAGCAAGGAGAGAACGCTTGGAAGATACTCTTACAACGCATGCACTGGAGGTTGTTGGAAGTGAACCAACTCATTTCCATGACAATGGCTGCTCTCAGTTGGATCTGCTAATCACAAACCGTTCGAACAGCTGTACTACCTTTCAGCAAGTTGGTGTACCTGGGCTGTCGAAACATGACCTAATTTTTTGTTCGTTTGACATCGACATTCTTCCGTTCAATTGGCATACTCAAAAAACCTATCGCGACTACGTGAATTTTAGTGCTGAGGATATACGCCGGAGTATAAATGATATTTCTTGGGCTTCTTTCTACTCGCTAACTGATGTAAACCAGATTTTGGATTTCTTCAATAGTAGTTTGCTCTCTGTCCATGATTCGTGCATTCCATTAAGGTCAGCCCGGCGACGACAACATTATAACTCATGGTTCCATGACGATATCAGGAAAGCTATACTTGAGAGGGATATGGCGTACAGAGACTGGAAATTTGCTCCCGTTGAATGGAAAGATCGGTGGAAGCGTATTTACAAGCAACTGAGAAACAAAACCAACACTCTTATCCGCTTGGCCAAAATCGTGTCTCAGTACAAATCTATCTGCTGAGCAGTCACCAAATAGCCTCTGGAAAAAAATTTAAGTGTCTTGGAGTTGGTAATTCGAAAAATTGCGACGATTGTCATTTTGATCCTAATTCAGTTAACAATGAATTCGCAAGCCACTATACTACAGACAGTGAATCAAACGTTCTCCGAACAAACAATAGGAACGGAAATGGTTTTCGTTTCCTACCAATTAGTGCTCACGAGGCAGTCAATGCTTTCTACGACATCAAGTCGAACGCTGCTGGAACAGATTCTGGACAAAATTTCTGAAAATCGTATTCCCACTTGTTATTGACCACATCGTGCATTTGTACAACAACATTATAAAAACTTCTGTTCTTCCTGATGCTTGGAAATGTGCGAAAATTGTGCCCCTACGCAAAAAGAAGCATTTAAACTCTATCGATAATCTTCGCCCTATAAGTTTGTTATGTGTGCTGTCAAAAGTTTTTGAAAAGTTACTGAAGACGCAAATCAGCTCGTTTCTATCTTCTGCTCATCTAACTATTGATTTTCAAGCCGGATTTCAACAAGGACAAGGAATTAAATCTGCATGGCTAAGGGTTTACGGTGATATTGCTGTTGCTGTGGATAGAAAAGATAAAGTTATTCTTTTGCTGATAGATTTTAGTAAGGCCTTAGACACGATCTTGGAGAGCGTTTCTTTTTCGAGCGTTCAGCTGTGTGCCTTGTGCAGTCATACCTGACCAATAGGAAACAAGCCGTATCCTGTAATTATACATTGTCTGACACCATAACAGTAACGTCCGGTGTGCCACAAGGATCTGTACTCGGCCCCTTGCTTTTCACTTTATACATCGATGACCTTCCAGGTGTGCTACAACACTGTCGTATCCAGATGTTTGCAGACGATGTGCAAGTGTATTGCATCCATCCCGACTCGTCCGTGGCTGTGAGAATGCTTAATGAGGATCTTCAGCGTCTCACTCAATGGACAACCAGAAACTCGCTACGTATAAACCACACGAAAACGAAGGCTATTCTGTTTGGAACACCAACGTGCACAGGTACATCGGATTTACATATAGACCTCGAAGGACGCCAGATTCAGTTTACTGATCATGCGAATAATCTTGGTATCATCTTCCAAAGTAACCTTCGTTGGGACAAAGCAATATCAGTCCAATGTGGTAAAATTTATGCTGGTCTACGTACCCTTAGAGCAACCACGTCTGATCTTCCACAGCATGTCAAATTAAAGCTGTTTAAAACGCTGATACTACCTCATTTCATCTTTGGAGATGTGCACCTAAGTATGAGCCAGAGTTTGATGTCTAAGATGGAAGTGGCTCTAAATGACTGTGCTCGCTACGTATACAATATAAACCGTTACACATCTGTTCGTCATCTCCAAAAGGTTCTACTAGGATGCCCTTTTCGTAGGTTCTATGAATTTAGAACATGCATGTTCCTTCATAAGCTTGCCCAACGTCAGAAACCGGCGTACCTCTACAACAAACTTTCTGCTCTACAAGGAACTCGCACGCGAAATTAAATGGTTCCAACCCATCTGTACGGTAAGCATTTTTCGTGAGAGGTGTGGTGTAATGGAACCTATTGCGCAACCTATTGAGATAAAACGAATAGTTTCGGAAGCAATGTACAAAAAAGCTGCTAAAGTTTATTTTAATAATGTGTAGGAGAAGTATAAAATGTAGTAAGAAATTCAACAATAGTTCATTTAGAAACTGTTATTTTCACCGCTATTGACACTAAAAAAGACTTGTCTTATGTCATGTATTTAATGCAATAAACTAAACTAAACTAAACTAAATGATTTTTGGTTACCTTTTATTATTAAACTTTTTTCGAAATCTCATTTTACCAAAAATATTTTTATTCCCGGTTCCCGGAAATTCCCGGGAAATGAGATTTTTCATTCCCGTTTTCCGGGAAATCAATTCCCGGGAATATTGCAAACCCTAGACGCATGTCCCATCAATGAGTCCAAAACGTACATACCTTCAGAGTTTCGATAAAACATGTGATGTAATGTAATAACAGGATGAAACGTCTCTTCGGTATGCGGTATATTTTTCTAAATCTGTATCATATTTCCAGCTCGCTTATTTTTCGTTTTCTCTACTTCACATACTGTCTGCTTAATGAATTTGCGTGTTAACGTTGCCGTTGTTAAAAATAGAAATTTAGTTAAAAAAAGGATGAAAGCTGTTTAAAAATTTCATGGTACCTTAGTCGATTAAATATAATAAAAAATCTAGATGTTTGCCTAACAAAATTTATCTGTACAACATCTGCTTACAACACAAAGTAGTTTTCTTCAAACAAAAAAAAAAGCACTTCATAATTGATTTATGACAACGGTAAAGTTTCAAACTAATTTTTATAAATAACTGTCGCTAACACATGATACAAACGTGAGAGGAAGATCTTCGCAATAATTGCATCATTAACAGTTTCGAACAACCGGTTTTAATAAGCATTGATTGTGGTTCGTGTTCCAAACCAACATGTACGGGACATCAGAAAGCTTTTGTTGATACTTTCACTTACCTTCACTACGCTATATTATATTTTTGTCAAATATAAAAAATTGCACCAATGTGAAACTTTGCTGTTTTCGCACAACGTTTTTGCATCGCACGTAAAAGTTTGAATTGACAGGTTAAACTGTTAAAATAACCGTCAATTGGAAACATCGAATAAATTATGCCACTTTATACCACTGTCGCAGTGGTATAAACGTACACAAATATATATTGCTGAGAACAGGTACCTGTAGTCCAACTTTTCAATTGATAGCCATAGCTGCATCGATTGAGTGCTATGCTAAGGGGGATTATCGCAAGCCAAAACCGTAGCGGACTGAAGGTCTCGCCTTGGAAGATCCCCCCCCCCCCCCCCCCTTATGCTGAGAGTTCTAGACCGTAACACTATTGCTCCGTCGGTAACGTGGAGTGACGTGCTCCACATTCCCATTATTATTATTATTCGTGTTATTACTACTGTATAACAATAACACAAATGAAACTGTATTCAAATTCTCTTCAATCTAATCTCTTAATTTTTCCTATTTGTGTTTAATTTCAGATAAAGCAAAATACTGCGATCTAACTGGATTAATTTGCGTGTCGCAAGGTATTTAGGTTGCACTAGCCCTATAACACAGGGTATCAGTTATATTATCGTCAGGGGGTAAATGATGCCATACACGCAAACGTTGGATGGTGCGGAACCACATCAATATTGTGTACAGTTAGCACAGTCTGCCGGTACCCGCATAACTGTCCCATACTGATTTTTGTCACTTTTGATTATCATCGAGAATCGACTTAGTTGTTACCATATTTTCCGAAAAAAATCTTAAAATGATACTTTTGTATGGAGAAACATGGAAAAATACCAATCTATGTTTGTCCCATATTGAAAGTACCCGCATTACAGTCCCACTGCATAGTGGTACAAACTTCGAACATATAATTTTGCTCCAGATTAGTGTATATCGGATAATTTTTGGCATATAGAAGTATATCATTCAATTAACTAGACTAATGTTGTTTTTCAGTAGTACAATCTACGTTGCCAGTGATACTGCCGGTTGCTGGTTTAATTTATATGTCATGGGACAAAATATGCGAGTACTTTTGAAATGTACCCGCATATTTTGTCCCATATTGTTTTTTTTAAAGTAATGTAACGTAAAACCAATTCCACCCATGGTTTTTTGTTCTCAACGTTAAACTTGTGGTGCTATGAAACTGTTCTGTCCATTGGTTATTGCATAAAATAGCTGGAAATCAGAAAAATCACGGATAACGTTGCATCGCCTTTTTCTCAACATGTTGTTTTTAATTATGGGACAGTTATCCGGGTACGGCAGCGACATCTCTTGTGTAATTTTGCAACCAGTACAACGAATGTGTTTTTCATGATGCGTTTGATGCTCTAGTATATTTTTAATGTATTAGACGGCTTAAAATCATTACCCCTAGTATCATTATGATAATTTGTGCTGGTATTGGTAATATTTTTCAGATGGCTGCTATCGTTTAAGCTAACACTGATGATTTTGGTGCTGACTAGATTAATGTGAATATTACCTGACCGATTCACCTTTTATGAAACCGGTCATTTAAAATCATCATCGAATCAATAACAATTAAAAAGACATTGGGTATGTTCAAAACATTATGCATTTAAAGATGTCTGCAGGGTGGCCAGCAAACCGGGAAAACCTGGAAAACCGGGAATTCTAAAATAAACCGGGAAAACCGGGAAAAAGCCGGGAATTGCAATTCTAAACCGGGAAATTCATCATGTTTATTTTAAACATTATTTTTCATTTACTACATGCTTAGGATCTGTTGTATTAGTTCAACACGCTATACATTTTTTGCCATCTCACAAACACTGGAAGACTCAAGGAATCATTTAGTTGGTTTCGGGGTAAGATGCTGGAGTAACAAGCCAGTCGTCATATGTTAGAATCTCGGCTAAGAGAGACGACCGTTAGAGTCAATAGGATCCTAGCGCTAGCCCCGCAATTGTTCTGTACACTAACACCGGGAAATTCATCATGTTTATTTTAAACATTATTTTTCATTTACTACATGCTTAGGATCTGTTGTATTAGTTCAACACGCTATACATTTTTTGCCATCTCACAAACACTGGAAGACTCAAGGAATCATTTAGTTGGTTTCGGGGTAAGATGCTGGAGTAACAAGCCAGTCGTCATATGTTAGAATCTCGGCTAAGAGAGACGACCGTTAGAGTCAATAGGATCCTAGCGCTAGCCCCGCAATTGTTCTGTACACTATTGTTTTTTCCTAATGTGTCTTTCTTCTCATTCGCACTGATTAGGGCTTCAACAGTAAGTGGCGATCAAACATCAAAACAATCACCACTTTACAGGATCAACGTCTAATGTCATTTATGTCTGAGTTTCTTTCGAAGTTATGTACCGAATTATTCATAATTGATGTAAAAATATTCTTTAAAAAGAAACAAGATTTGAATCTTAGGTTTCAAAACGCCAACAAAAACCTACAAAGCCCAGGGAAGGTTAATAAATAATAAATTTAAATTTTTTTAAATAGATTTTTGTTGAAAATTCTGAAATTTAGAACGCGGATTTAGAAAACACAAAACAATCTTTTTATTTAGGTCAAAAAGGCAAAAATTGTTTCTAAATAGCAATAAAATTGTATTGAAGCCTGAAAGAAACTAACAACATCAATTTAAAATCAATTTCGAAACTGAATCTAGGAAAGTGTGTGAACACCAGAAAATGGGTAATAATTAGGTTAAAAATGCAAAAACTTATTCTTGAACAAATTTAAAATTGCCAGAAATAGCTATCATTGCAGATTCAGACAAGGCGAAAAACTATTTCGATTCGGGGTCAAAAAATGTGCTCTAATTATTTTAAAAACTCTGAAAAATAACTAGAATGTTTCATCTCATTCACTAAAAATGACTGAAAAAGTTATTAGGAAACAAGAAAAAAAATATTAAAAAATTTTTAAAGTCAATTCAATAAAAAAATTTAAAGACAATTCAATTTGAAATTAAGTTTTAGAAGAGAAAATAATGTCAGAAATAGGGAATTTAGCTAAAAAATGCTAAATTTTAGTCTGACGAGAAATCAGAAAAAGAAATCGTAGAAAAGATTCCAATTTGAAATTAAAAAAATCCACAATGATATTTTAAATTCAATTTAGAATAAGTGGAAAATAAATTTTCATATTTTATTTTTAAATAAGCACTTTGAATAAGGCCAAATTCCGAAACAAAGCTTAAAAACAATGGATGAAATTTCTCAAGGCTTGAGATGATAGAAAATGATTTCAAAGATTAGTCGTTTCCGAAGCTAAAACAATTTTGAATTAAATTCCAAATTTGTGAAAATATATACGTTGATGGTTTGAAAAAGCAGAAACCAGCTCTACAAAACGCCGCAAATCTCTACTAGAGAGTGCAGAAAGTTACAAATATCGCTTGAGTTAACCAGTTTAATTAAACCAGTAAATAAAGGTTCAGAGTAAATTAAAAATTTATGTGAGAATATTCTGAAACATGAAGCACAAATTGATTCTCAATTATATCTTGAATTTAGCTGAGTGTAATAATGAAAATTTTTAGAGAATGACATTTTTTGCACGTTACATGTTTCGAAAAGCCCCTAGTGTGCCCTTTCTACTAGACAAAAGATAATACCAGATAATACCTCGTTCAGAATTTATACAATGGGCGAATTGCATTCCTCAGTCATGAAAAGTCAAAAAATCAACAGCAAGTAGATGTTGGCCGAAGAAGTTAGCCCTTTTTCAAGTTTTGAAATGAAATAATGATATTAAAAACGAAATTCTCTCACAAATTTATTTTGTCAAAGAATAAACGTGGTTGAACTTAAATATTTATGCGTTTTAAAACCGGGAAAAACATTAATTTCTAACCGGGAAAAAACCGGGAATTTGAAATTGGAAATCTGCTGGCCACCCTGTGTCTGTTACCACGGCTGAATATTGAAGTTCGAAAGCGAATAGATCATTGCACACGAAAAATAACCTCACTTTTCTGACACTTCCCACGGGTTTGTTTACAAGGTGTTCTATTCACTTTTTATTTGATCAGAGTGAAAATGAATGATACGGGTACGAAAAAGATGTACGAAAACTCTCCGCCTATGCGAATTCGTTACTGTGATCTTTTAGTTTATTTTTGGAAACGCAATTTTTAACAAAAAACTTCCGCTTCTTTTCGAGCCGAAAACTTTTCTATGTAAACAAACCCGCGACAACTGTCAAATCTATTTCTTCTTCTTGTTTTGTGACGTCATCGTGCTATGATCTATGAGAGACTCCCAGCGCACAGTGGGGAATCGCTGACCATCGACCCAAAATTAAAAATGCGAATTTCATTTCAATTTTATTTTTCCTATAGTTGTATACTATTGAAGTGTTAGAATCCAAATTATTGGAGCATTACGACAAAACTTGAATTTTCTATGATTTTTCAAAGTCCTGAGTCAGCGTTTTTCAACGTTTTTCTTGGAAAAAATGCAATGTTGCAAAACTTGCTGGAGCCTCAAGGGTAACTTGAATCTTGTTGACGTCTAAGGAAAAGTTGTATATAATATAGTGGAGAATAAATTCTCATCATTGGACAATGTATAATCTCATTGTAATACTCAAAAAAATTTGGCGGAAAACAGCGTTTAAAGTTTAGACGGCAGGGTTTGGCACTATTGGCACTAGTTTTAAAAGATAGCTTGGAAAAAATGCTTTGAAATGCATCTAGTCCGATCCTGCGCAGAGTACCCTTCTTTGGAAGAGAAACAACGAGTGTTCGACACATATCGGACTTTAGAATGTAAATTTAAATTGCACACTGCAAACCGTCAACAGAATAACAAAAAGCTCGTATTAGTTTGATAATAACAACGTTTTCAAACATGTTTCAGTATAATTATTCACACTATTTTCATATTTACAAGTTAACCTCATCTATATTCCGATAATTAACGAAGTATCAAAAACTAATCATTGTTTATGTTTTGGATCGCCAGCACTGAGTACCAAAATCATGTTTTGAGTTTATATCATGCCAGTCATTGGTAAAAACAATCGTGTAAGCACAAACCATGACATAATACATCGCCTGCTAATTTTTACAGAGCAAATAGTGAATTATTATTTTGACGTTAGAAACTGCTTTTCGAAAACCCTCCCTTAAGATATTAAAACTGTATTGTAAATTGAACACAAAAATGAAGATGAAGGTAGAAGTGAATAAAAAGAAGAATGCGATAAATAGAAGCAATGTAATACAGGCAGTTCGAAAAAACAAGTCATAAGTGATTTTGAACACAAAGCATGTTTTTCAATTGATATTTTTTTCAATTTCTCAATAACTGATTAATATTGAGAATAGGTTATGATTCCATTTAATTCTACTACAAAAGTGTAGTAGAATTAAATGGAAACATAACCAATTCTCAATGTTCAATTCCATTCTACAAAGACGCTCAAAACGAAATTTATTTAACTGATTAATATTTAATATAATAAACTGAAGGTATAAAAGTGCTCAAAAAGGCCGAATGTCGTATATCACTCGACTCAGTTCGACGAGCTGGTTGTGTGTGTGTGTGTATGTGTGTGTGTGTGTGTGTGTGTGTGTGTGTGTGTAACACTCTCCCAATCTCACTCGATTTTCTCAGAGATGGCTGAGCCGATTTCAATTAAATTAATTGCAAATGAAAGGTTTAGTTAGTGTGTGTGTGTGTGTGTGTGTGTGTGTGTGTGTATGTGTATGTGTGTGTATGTGTGTGTGTGTGTGTATGTGTGTGTGTAACGCTCTCCCAATCTCACTCGATTTCCTCAGAGATGGCTGGACCGATTTTCATGAAATTATTCTCAAATGAAGGGTCTAGTTGCCCCATAAGACCCTATCGTATTTCATTGTAATCGGATTTTTAGTTTAGAGGTTTTTTTTTCTTCTTCCCTGTAAGGCTTAAACACAACTGCGTCCATTAGTAAGGACTATTGTTGCAGTTTAGAGGTTATGTATCTAAATGTAAAAATCACGAAACCTCATTATCTTTTAAACCGCTTAGCCGGTTTGAACAAAATTCATTTTAAAAGAACGGGCCACCTAAAAAACTTTTAACTTTTGAATTTCATAAAGATTGTACATGTGGTTCAAAAGTTATTTGAAGAAACGTGTTCTGGAGACTGTTTTATCTCACTCATGTTTCTCAGAGATGGCTGGACCGATTTTCACAAATTCAGTGTCATATGGAAGGTCTAGTTGCCCTTTAAGACCCTATTGATTTTTTCTGCAATCGGATTATTACTTTGCCCGTTATGTTTAAAAATGTGAAATCTAGCTATAAACAGTAACATATTCCGAAGACTACTTAAACTCACTCACTTTTTTCAGAGAAGGCTTAACCGATTTCCACAAAATTAGTGTCAAATGAAAGGTCTAGCTGCCTCGTAACACCCGATGAAATTTCATTGTAATCGGACTGTAACTTTGTCTGCAATGTATCAAAATGTGAAAACCACAAAACTTCATTTCCTCAGAAACTACACAACCGATTTGAAAAATTTTGGTATCAAATGAACGGGCTAGTTAGGGATTAACTAATGAATTTTATAATGATCGAACATGTGGTTTAAAAGTTGTGAAAAGAAACATATTCCGAGAAATATTCAAATTCAATCGTTTTCCCAAAGATGGCTGGACATATTTCAACAATCTCAGTGTCAAATGAAAGGTTTGGCTGCCCTATAAGTTCCCATTTCATTTGATTATTTCGATCGTTGTGTATTAAATTATATAAACAGGAAGTCTATTATCTTGAAGATCACACGACTTATTTGCACATAACTAAGGGTTGTCTCTCAAACTTGAAAGTAACAAATTTCATAACAATTTGATATGAGGTTCGAAAGTTATGGAAAGAAATGAAATTGATCGGTCTAAATATGTGGCCTCAACTTAATTCAAACTTGATAATGTACTAGCCAAAAGTAGTCATCTGGATTAAGAATGGTGTTTGAGGTTGGATTCTGGCTTCAGTTTAACATTTCGGTTTTAAATCTTACAGAAATTAATTATGTCATGAAGTTATTTTTTTATGTAAATGTAGTTCACTTTTAACCCTAGACGTAAACTAGTTTTTGCCTTTCTCCTAGAAAGGTTTAGCAATCACTGCAAAAACTAAAAGTATAAAAGTACTCAAAAGGGGCGGAATGTCGTATATCACTCGACTCAGTTCAACGAGCTGATTGTGTGTGTGTGTGTAACACTCTCCCAATCTCACTCGATTTTCTCAGAGATGGCTGAGCCGATTTCAATTAAATTAATTGCAAATGAAAGTTTTAGTTGCCCCATTAGACCCTATTGTTTTTTTTTTTTTTGTAAACGGATTATTACTTCGCCTGTTATGTTTAAAAATGTGAAATCCAGCTTTGAAAAGAAACATATTCCGAAGACTACATAAACTCACTCACAGATGGTTGAACCGATTTCCACAAAATTAGTGTCAAATGAAAGGTCTAACTGCCTCATAACACTCTATTGAATTTTGCTGTAATCGGACTGTAACTTCGTCTGTAATGTATCGAAATGTGAAAATCACGAAACTTCATTATCTTAGAAACTACACAACCGATTTGAACAATATTGATATCAGATGAACGGGCTAGTTAAGGGTTAACTGATGAACTATGATTGAACACGTGGTTTCAAAGTTTAGCTGCCCTATACGTTCCCATTTCATTTGATTATAATCGAACTTAAGCAAACCGTTATGTATTGAATTGTTAAAACAACGAAAGTCTATTATAACAAACAATAAACAAACATAACAAACTTCGTAACAAATTGATATGTGGCTCAAAAGTTTTGTAAAAAAAGAAATTCAAAGACTATTCAAAACTATACCTGCTTTGATCAATATATATGGCCTCAATATGATTCAAATGTGGTATCGTACTATTTGAACGTTCCAGGTATCGGTCGTGATTAAATTGTTCGAAATTAAGAGTCATTTCTTTTATTCCATTTTTTCTTAAGCACTAACATTACGTCAAATTTTGTATTTTATGCTTCAATTACAACATCAATATTTTAGAACCCAAAGAGTGAATATACCTTTATTGAGTTTAAGCATTCATGTTAATCTATTTTTACAAATAACAAGTTTGAATGAGAAAGGCTGAGTCTGACCGCTAGGTGGATTAATTTAGGTTTTTTTATGGCATTTGAAATTCTTTCAAGCATCATGCAATTTTTTTTCCAAAAGATTGAAACCGGCGTAAAATTACCCTCATATAATATATATAAAAAACATGAAAATTTTGCTGGCGTCAAAAATAACCATTTTCATGCAAAAATAATATCAAATTCGGACTCAGCATCCCAAAATTACAAAAAAACCATGTATTTTCCATGATTTGAAGACATATTTCCGCTTGGCCAGCATTTGTATGGAGTCGACCCACTGTGCAGCGATTAGGGTTTGCAATCCCGGGAATTACCATTTCCCGGGATTCCCGGATCCCGGGAACAGAAATATTGATTCCCGGGATCCCGCGATTCCCGAGTTCATCGAAAAATTTCACATGATTTAATATAGTTTTCCGTAGAATTGTGCAATCAAATTTAATATACTGTAAAAACACGAAACTTAAGTCGTCAGAGTGCAAAGCATCTTTAAAGTAGACATTATAGGGAGCAAATATTTGCTTGAAATGACGGTCATTATTTGCTGGCCGTGTTAAATAAAATTATTTGCTTCAATTATTTGTCAAAAACATTTGCTGTTTTATTAAGTTGTTTGAGCAAATAAATTCAAAGGGTTCAAAATGTTGTTATGCCAATTAAAACTAAACAACAATTAAAACAATTTAAACTATATTGTTACACAGATTTTTGAGCAAATATTGATTACTGTGCAATACTATAGCATATATAATAGCCCGAAGAAATATTTTGTTCAAAAAATGCAGTACCAAATATAGCAAATATTTGTCTTGTTTGATGTCGGTTTTCGGTTTTCACTCAGCTTACTTTTCAACAAACTGAAAGTATTGGAAACTCCAGTTTCTAATGAAATGTAGCAAGAGATGGAATTTGTGTTTTAGAAGTACATATTATAGAAATCAAACACCAGCGGTGATTCAGCGGACTTGAGCAAAATTTTACAGAAGGAAATTACATTATTTGGGTTTAACGGAAAATTGTCAGTGGATCTGAAGTGATTTTTTAACGACAAAAAAAAAACCCTGAAAGCTACTCTTCTGCAATTGCTGTTGTGAACTTGAATAAGTTTTGATTTTCAATTTGTTTTTCATGCGAATCGATAACGAAAATGTAAACGATTTTTTGATACCTTTTATTAATACATTTTATTTGAAATCTCATTTTTGCTAAGAATTTTTTTTTCATTTCCGGTTCCCGGGAATTCCCGGGAACGTGATTTTTCATTCCCGTTTCCCGGGAAACCAATTCCCGGGAATATTGCAAACCCTAGCAGCGATGAGTGACTAGACCTCTATGCGTCACTAAGATATTTGTTTGACGTATAGTTGAGGAAACGTATGAACCCAGCCAACAATTTGGTCCGAATATTTCAGTTATTGTTGAGATATAAGAACCTTTGTACAATCTAATGAAGTTGTATATTCTATACGTTCTATATGAGCTTATAATTACCACAGTGGAGACAATATAGGTACCAAAATTGTTCGCTCAGTTCAAGATTTACAATTTTTTATTTCGTTTATTACAATTCTATAACGATTTCCTTTTGCATAAAATCTGAGGTATGAACAACTATGTTTGCTACTTAGTACAATTTTCTATTGCCATAATTTAACCATAAATACATTTTTTTCACCAGTATTTTTATTCTACTACGATACTACTTGCTATACGAACGTAAACGCAGCAATGTGTAACATGCAGCAATGTGTAACGTGCACTGCGAATAAATTTTGCATCATATACAACCTAAAGTTTCCAAATAAATAAAAACTCGAATCAAGCCACCTAGCGGTGAGACCCAGCCTTTCTCATTTGAACTTATTATTCGTTAAAATAGATTAACACCAACACTTAAAAACACTCCTTGGTAATTTCTGATGGATTTATTATTCAATCTCAACAACAAATTTTTGGTAGCCAACAACACAACTACACCGAACATTTAAAATATAACATTCACACACATATACATATACATTGACACATATACATGCAAATAACATTAAATTCTTTAAAATAGGGTATCGAACGTCTTCGTCAGTGGTTTTCTTCGGCAGGTTTTTGCATAAGATTGCTGCAGAAAACCACTGACGAAGACGTTTGATACCCTATATGTTGAGATTTTGTTTTTAATCGTGTTATAATCGATTTGTACTCATATACTGCGTAGAAATATTTAGATTGTTTATGTCAACTTTAGTCAGTAGATTTCAAATAATGTATAATTAAATGTTGTTCCTTAACATAAATTTGAACGATCTTATCAGTGAAAATGAAATTCTTTAACGCAGTTGATATTACTGGTTGTTTCTGAGGGGCATCCAATAAATCTATCCAAATACCATTCAACATGGGTTCTTAAAACCTGGATTATATCCAGTGGCCAGAATCATCCCTATACCGAGTAACAGTGAATGTCAATGAACTCATGTCGTTGGCTCAAATTAATTTGTGCCCACTGTCAGCAGTAAGATAAAGATGTATGAAAAGAAGCGGTGATATGCTATCTTGTTTACGCATATGTTGAGATGTTAACCCTGAAACATGGCGTGATGCCAAAGGGGTTTTTAATTCAGATGACCACTTCTGGTTTGCTGATAATCATAAAATCATAAAATCCATCGTAAAATTGCCAAACTGCCTAAACTGGGTATTTCGATGTGTAAAGTGACAAATATCATCCAATACGTTTTAGGGGAAGCGGTATGATAGCGTGAGGCCAGAAATCATCTTCAGACGCCATTTTTAAGGTAGGTTATATTTTCTGGAAACCAGTGTAAAAGAGACAAACATTACCCAATGTGAGTTTTTCGGCACCCGGGATGATGCTCAGAGGACAGGAATCAAATGGAAAACATCCTTCAATTGCCGAATATAATCCAATATCTTTGAGAGAATAGACTTTCAATCTTTGGATTTTAGCATAATGATGTTGTATTTGAAGGCATAATTGGAGCATAATATTTGAAATACAAAATAAATAATCTTTCTATCATAATGACTCTTAATTTCGAACTTTGATCAAAGCAGCTAGTTTGAAACAGTCTTTGGGTTTTGTTTATTTGTAAGTTTGAGGAACAACTAGGGTGGTCGGTATTACCGACTTTTCGAAAAACCGGTATTTCATAAAAATAAAAACCGGTATTTTTATTTTTTTCGGATTAATACAAACCAGGGCACAGTGGGGCGACTCCATACAAAGGCTGGCCAAGCAAAAAAAAGTGTCGATAAATGCAACAAAAATTTGGTATTTACATAATTCTGGGGCGCTGAACACGAATTTGGCATCCATTTTTTGTTTGGGGCCGTCCATAAAGCACGAAATCCAATTTTTATATATTTTTGGCCCATTTTTCCTTTTTTATAAAATTATATGATCTTTGACCACAAGTAGTGCCACCGGGCGTCCTTTCCATTTAAAAAAAAAACGTAATTTATGGACGACCCCTCGAACTAAACAAATTTTGCCTAAATATATATATATTTTTTTCAATTAACTAAAACAACATAAGAAATACAAACTAATTACAAATTGAAAAAATCATCAACAGCATCATCATCTTTCGCTGTGAACGCTTATATCTCGTGTTGAATTGTTTCCAGAAAATTTGAAGTTCATTATACTTATCAGCAGGAAAAATGTCTTTCGCTGCAATTTTTATTTCTTCTAGTAATTTTCGATGTTCCATTGTTTCATATATATGTTATCTTCCTAATCCGGTTTCTATGGTTGAAAGAGGACATTTAAATACATGTTTAAAACACCATGAATTGATAACTTACTAGACATTGAATTAGGTGGTGCTGCTGAAGTTGAAGGCTCCATAATAAAATTCAACGAATTTATGAATTTGAAAACTAAGACACTGGAATGACACAACGTTCTAAATGAATACGAAAAGATGCGGAGGGCGACGACTGTTCTTTGTTTTTTTCTCATAAAGCAAAATGTGTGCTTTACATTTGTATGCAAACGAGTGCGAAGCAAAAGCAATCTTCAAACGAGCTATTGTTGGCCGGAGTTTGATGGTATGAATTTGCTGCTAATATTTGACACTTCAATCAGTTTAACGAATTTCATGATCATAAGTTGAAAAGGGTTGAATGTTTTTAGTATTGTTTTAAATTTGCAAAAAGTGATAAAGTTTGAGATAATTAACTTTTCAGATTTGTTTACTGTTTTCTTGTTTAACACTTATTTTATAACTTTTCATTGATAAATTTTGTGATTTTTGCCCAAATTTATATTTTATCCTTACGGATTGAGTACGATATCATAAATTTTCATTAATGGGGTATCATGGTTATGATTAAAATTAATCCTGGATGAAATTTTAACTTCAAAAATAAAAACTAAAACAATCTGCTATCGCTTTTTTCACTAAAGTGACAATTTGCGCAGTTTTGCGCAGCAGCGGACAGTATGCATTTGAAAGCTTACGGTTTTACCTAAATTTTGAATGTAGTCACAACCGTGGCAAACTGCGGCAACTAAACTTTTAAGCTACTTTTCTACAAAAAGTCACGTTTTTTTTTAATTTTTTCTAGCGTCAGGCCTACTATGACCAAATTTTTCAATATATAATGAAAAGGGTTTGTTTTGCACAATATTTACAACAACTTTTCCTTTGACGTCAAAAAAATCCAAGCTATCATTGAAGCTACAGAGCGTTTCAAAGTAACGTACTTTTTTTCAAGAAAAAGACAAAAACCGTCAGTTCGCCAAGCTTTGAAAAGTCATAAAAAATTCAGATTTCATGATATTGCGCCCAAATTTGGGATTTAGACACTTGAATGTTATAGCAATAAAGGAAAAATATTATGAAACAGCTAACGAAAAAAAAATTTTTTGGGTAATGGCCAGCGATTCCCCACTGTGCAGGGGTGATTCGTGGTCTTTAAACCTACTTTTTCAACTACAAAATTCTCGGATATTTGGTATCGATGTTTTACCAGCGATACTTCATCAATATCGATACACACCTCTCAGTATCGAAAAGACTCAAAACAACCCTGTAAAGAAGAACGAACGAAGCAGAAAACTTGCTGTTTCCTGTGCCATTTTGATGCATCGTATGCATGCATGCCATCTCATCGGCAATGCCAATTTAACAGAAATTTCTGTAGATTGACCTACGGGAACGATCCTTTTCTACGGTCATGCAGATCCGAAGGTAAAATCTACAGAGCCATGCAAGCGGTTTTTTTCGAAAACAGGATCAATTATTAAAGAAAAGCGTAATCGACTTTCGACTAAGTTTCTGCAGAAGCTGGTGTTTCTAGATTCAGTAAATTTATAGACCATTTTACGAACTGACAGGTGTCACGTATGCCGCTGTTGATGATGTTGCTTTTACGTGCGTTATGCCAGCGGCTCCGAGCTTTCTGTCAAAATTTCATTCATAGATTGAGTTCAGAAACGTCTTGTAGAATGGTCTATATAAATGGTTTAATTGAATTAAATGTTTTATCTTGAGGAATAAATAATAAAAAAGAATAATGACTTATATTTTGAACGAACTGGTTTCGCACAACGATACATTTAGGTATCAATACTTTAGCCTCAATACTATCGGAATATCAGTACTTGCTCTCGATACAGGTATCGATTCTAAGTATCGATGTTTAATGGTATCGCAACGTCCCTAACGTTACCTACATCAATTTGGATTTGAAATTTATTTTTTAATTAGCGTCTCATGTTGCATGTATGTATGGACGTGTCGCTGCATGATTGTGTTTTTGCATTCATGAAAATCTATGCTTCATTACGATTCAGATTTTTTTTTTTTTGTAAGATTAGGACCTCTGCGACCATTGTTTTGATCTCTTCTGGTATACGATCCAGATACAACACTGTATAATAGTGTTTGAAAAACTCCAATGAATGAATGATGTGATTACGAAGAACATAATTTCAAAACTCATGTAATAACAAAAAAACATGCAGATTTTTATTTAAATTTTCATTCACATCGCAAAGCTTAGTTTCAAATTAGTGAATAACTTTAAAATTCGTAGAAAAACAATATTTGAAACTGTTGAGGAGAGCATATGAATGAAGTAAAAAAAAAGAAATCACGATCAGACCAGAATTTACTTTTTACGAATCCGAATGAATCGAAGGTAAATAATTCTTTATTTTGTTCGATGCTCTTTAAACAGTTCGTCCAAATTATTTATTTTTATAGTTATTTTATTAACTTTAGAAATGGAAAATGTGGCATATGAAAAATGTGGCATATGAACAAGTTTGTAACTGAAATAGACATAAATATTTGAAATGAGAGGCTGGTAAAAAATATATAAAATTATAGAAAATTATAGAAAAAGCACAAACTTCCACTCGAGTGAGGACTGGTACATTCAACTAGTTGCTAATAAAAGCCCACTACGGTACGGGCGACGAAGCTTTGACCATGCTACAGCTATTTAAATTTCACTTTTTCAAGGAGCAGTAATTTTTAGGATGAAATTCTTCATTGGTTAATTATTTCATCCTGTAAACACTTTGTATCAACAAAAAATAAATTCCTAATCCAAATTTATAAATCATTTATTATTTTTTTAGTTTTACTTTTAAATAGCACAAAATGAATAATGACTTGCGTATTTTCGCTGTTATAATTGTGATTACTGCCTCAAACTATGATTTCCATAATTTGTAGTTAAACTGGTAGGTTCAAAACCCACGCGTTGCCTCTGTGAGTATGAGTGTGTAAAGAGATTAGCTGTTCTACTTAAACAATAAATGTTTTGCTTTATTGATATGAAGTTTTTTGACATATTATCGATACACACAAACACATCGTCTGAATCCGAGCAGATTGTTGGAAAATAACAAAAATTGGCACAAGAGTAAGGGTAAATTAATATTTAATGTTGCTTCTGTTTAAATGTATTTATTATACAGGGTGTTAGGGAGCTCACATAAAATCCTTCAAGGAGCGATAGAGGACCATATTTGATGAAAAAATAATCCTTCTACGCATATGGCGAAAAGTCAACTACTGTAGAATTATTTACTATTTTCAGTTGCCTTTAACGAGTAGAAAATTGTGAATTTTTGAGACACTTTTGATTACGAAATTTTCTCAGTTCTGCAAGGGAACCAACAGAACTAAGCTAGCTATCATACTTCTTGTGTTAGACCTCGTTAAAGGTGAACATAACCGAAAACTCTTCAGTAGTTAAATTTTGACCATATGCGCAGAAGGATATTTTTCATCAAATAGGGTGCTCTAACACCCTGTATACATCGTCCTGTGATTTGTAACGCCTACCTACGTGAGTAGCATTCATAAGCCTAACAATGATTTATGAATATTGTGACAAGTTTTTTTTTCCAATTTAAAGAAAAATACCGAAAATACCGGTTTTTTCGCCTCTTCAATACCGGTATTTCGGTACTCGAAAAAATATCGGTTTTACCGGTTTTTGTTTTACCGGTAAACCACCCTAGAAACAACCTATTCATTTGTCACTTGTTTAATAAGTCGTGTAATCTTTGAGAGAATAGACTTTCAATATTAAAAGTCCGTTTACACTGGTCAACACAAGTGTGGCCCCGAAGGTCAAACTAAGAAAAAATGACAAATTATAGCTTTTTAACCATTCCTGTGAGTTTTTACTTTCTAGGGCAACTATTGTTAGCTTTATAGCAGCATTATTTTCGATTTTGTCAACCAGTGTTATAACCAAATGAAATGGATAGGTACCAATGAAGCAACTAAACCTTTAATTTGAAACTATGATTGTTGAAATCAGTCCAGCCATCTATGGCAAAACGAGTGAGTTTAAGAAATTATCCTAACACGTTTCTTTTCATATCCTTTGAACTACATGTTTAATCATCATAAAGTTCGTTAGTTACCGTGCTGGATCGAAACCCGTACAGTATCGAAATCCGTACACCTTGATGTTTTTCTTCAGTTTTAAGCATTATAAAAGTGAAAATTCATATGATAGTTACATGTACATATCCGTTGAGTTGTTAGCCTTTGTTAAATTAAACTATGCGCCAGAAGGCCATGAAATAAAAATATTAAAAATGAAAAATCAATCGTGTATCGGTTTCAGTTGTCATTTCGTTGTATCGTTAGAGAATTTACTAAGGAAACGTTCTTCAGATAAAAACGATTTTCAAGTGGGATATAAGTGTTTTACTCTGTGAATCTTTTTAAACTTGATGGAAAAGGTAAGTCTTTGTCATTTTCGAGCTGTATATTGTCTAATAAATAGTGTAAGTTGTATTTATTCAACAAAAAACTGTGCCGTACGGATTTTGATTCTTTTTATTTGCTTGAATCGAAATCCGTACAGCGTGTGTATCATGCATACCGTTTTGATTCAAACTTCGAACAGTTTCAAACTTCGAACACTTCACAATAAAAATCGAATTATTAGAGCTAGTTTAATAAAAAGCATGATTACTATACACCATTTTGTTTCCTGGAATGTCCTTCACCCAGTGATGTATGGTTCTTTACTGTAGGGCCACTTCCGGGGAATCAGCAGGCGTTGAAAAAAGTGACAGTCAGTATTCAGACGGTTTGCCTATCTATCTCTCAGCGATTACGTTGAAGTGTTCGAAGTTTGAGTCAAAGCCGATTTCTAAATTCTCGTTGTTTTCGTGTATAAAATGTGTTTAAATCTGTATAAATAGCACTTAATTGCAACAATAATAAAATAACCAACATGCTAAACCTTTAAGATCGATGAGAAAGTTAGTTTTTTGTTGATTTTTTAGTGCAAGAAGTTACATCATAGCTTAAGTGTTCGAAATTTGATGCATTGAGGTATATTGTTGAACTTTCTTCTTGTTTTCAGCATATAATGGAAGAAAACAAGTATAAATATACGGCAAACAATTTTAAACGAGCTGTGACTGAGGTGCGCAAGGGAAAGTCGTACCGGGAAGCTTCGAGAGGTTCCGGCGTTCCGGTTACTACGAAACGCTACGAAAATTGCACTATTTCAGCTGATATCAAAAATTAGAAAACCGTGTGAAACTTTAGGAGCCAGTTGATCCGCAAAATATACTTATTCGGTGATTTAAAGATAAATTATAAATAAAAGATGTTCATTTTTGTACTTCTTCATCTATACGGAGTTTAATTTATTGTTGTATGGACTTTGATCCAGTCTATATCGCGTGTGTGCGGATTTCGATTCAAAAGTGTACGGGTTTTGATTCAGACAAAAAACTGTATACGGATTTCGATTCAAAACATGTTCTATATAAACATGATTTTTTCGAGTTTCGGAGTGATTTCAATCATTTTGCTGGAAAATAGTGATATAATATAAGTAGACCTATAACCAAACATGTCAGTTTAAAGCAATATGTGATTTCTTGATTTTATATTGACCGTCGAAGATTTTCATGTGCTTAGGTGTATGGATTTAGATCCAGCACGGTAGGGATTTTGAAGACAGTCCGTTGATTTGAAACCTATTTTGTTCGAATCGGTTGTGTAGTTTCTAAGAAAATTGAGTTTCATAACTTTGTGCGTGTGTTTGTGTGTTTGTGTGTGTGAGTGTGTGCTTGTGTGTGTGTGTGTGCGTGTGTGTGTGAGTGAGTGTGTGTGAGTGTGTGTGTGAGTGTGTGTGTGAGTGTGTGTGTGTGAGTGTGTGTGTGAGTGTGTGTGTGGGTATGTGGGTGTGTGTGTGGGTGTGTATGTGTGTGTGGGTGTGTATGTGTGTGTGGGTGTGTGTGTGCGGTCGTGTGTGTGGGTGTGTGTGGGTGTGTGTGGGTGTGTGTGGGTGTGTGTGTGGATGTGTGTGTGGGTGTGTGCGTGGGTGTGTGCGTGGGTGTGTGTGTATGTGTTTTTTTTTTTCAAAGGTGGCGGGGAAATCTGCAAACAGACACCTGAGAAGAGAACTCAGGGTGTGGGGATGAGACTAGGGGAGAGATGCTGGGGTAGTTACACTCCCCGAGACACCTACTGATCCCAGTCCCGACCCACTAAAACCCCTCCAGTCTCCAGCCCTGGTCTTCCCGGAACGACAGTTAAGTATTACGTCGGGAAGTGGCTTTTGTGCGTGATGCACCCTCTTTACTCTTATAACCTCCTAGCTAACTACTTGGAGACTGGTAGTTAGCTACCACTGGCGTGTTGGTGATTGACCCGCCACACACGTTGTAGCTCCAGGACAATCTGGGAGGCGGCCGCACAGGCCGCGTTCCAGATGTCCGGGTCGTCGCACATCCTCCGGACAAGATTGTCCGGAGTAGTGCCAGGCCCGCTCACAGCCATCATGTTGCTCCTCGCTCTTACGAAACGGGGGCATACGAAGAAGACATGCTCTGCAGTCTCTTCCACACACTCGGGACACATGGGGGACCCCGCGTGCCCGAACCTGTGCAGATATTGCCTGAAGCAACCATGGCCTGACAGGATCTGTGTCAGGTGGAAGTTCACCTCGCCATGTCGCCTCCCGACCCAGCCGGATATCTCCGGTATAAGTCGGTGCGTCCATCTGCCCTTTGTGGAATTAGACCATTCCCTCTGCCAACGGAGCATCGAGAATGACCTTCTGGTGCCTCGTATGCCCCTTGTGTCACGGTGGTCGAAACACTCTCTGTCCTCCTTGATGGCGATGCTGATAGGCATCATGCCGGACAAGACACAGATTGCATCGTATGACACCGTCCGATACGCACTCACAACTCTCAGGCACATGAGCCTGTAGGTACTTTCCAGTTTACCGCGGTAACTGTTGGTACCGAGCGCTCTGGACCATACTGGCCCACCATACCTAAGTATGGACGAAACCACGCTGGCAAGAAGTCTTCGCTTGCTGCCATAGACCGCTGAGCTATTGGACATCATACGAGATAGTGCTGCAATAGCCGATGAGGCCCTCTTACAGGCATAGTCGACGTGGCTCCCGAACGTGAGCTTGTCGTCGACCATAACCCCCAAGAGCTTCAACGATCGCTTTGAGGTGATGGTACAGTCTCCGACTCTGACCACCGCCTGTTGCTCTGATTTACGGCTGTTCACAACCGTGACCTCCGTCTTATGGTGCGCAAACTCCAGTTTCCTGGAGTGCATCCAGTCCACGACCTTCCTTATGCAATTCGCAGCCGTCAACTCGACCTCTTTGATCGACTCGCCGTAAACCTCTAGCGTTATGTCGTCTGCAAAGCCGACGATCACAACCCCTACAGGAAACTTTAGTTTCAACACCCCGTCATACATGACGTTCCACAACACCGGACCCAGGATTGAACCTTGCGGAGGCCCGGCGGTGATTGGGACGCACTTCTGACCCTCCTCTGTGTTGTAAACCAGTACTCGATTCTGGAAGTAGTTTTCCAGAATCTTGTACAGCGACACCGGTACGTGGATGCTCCTGAGTGCGAGCGCTATGGAGTCCCAACTGGCGCTATTGAACGCATTCTTCACGTCAAGCGTGACGATTGCGCAATAGCGTATTCTCCTTCTCTTGCGCTGGAGTGCTATCTCCGCCGTCTTGGTGACGGAGGCGATGGCATCCAGAGTGGACCTGCCCTTCCGGAAGCCGAACTGGTTGCTTGCCAGACCGTTTACACCCTCTGTGTACCTCACGAGTCTGTTGAGGATAATCTTCTCAAGTACCTTTCCCGTCGTGTCTAGCAGGCAGATAGGCCTATATGCCGATGGGTCACCTGGTGGTTTCCCAGCCTTTGGCAGTAGGACCAATTTCTGCCGCTTCCACCTATCCGGAAAGAGGCAGTCATCCAGGCACCTCTGCATGACTACTCGAAACAGCCCGGGGGCCGTTTTTATCGCCAGCCTGATTGCCAGGTGAGGGATGCCATCCGGTCCCTGTGCCTTGCTCACCTTTAGAGAGTTGGCGATCACGATGAGTTCCTCATTCGTAACCCTTGCCTCCTCCTGAACCTCGACACGGCTGTCGTCGCCCACGGATTGGATGCTCGGCAGGTTGGCCGACCATCCCTGGTCTGTGTCTGAGATACTGGAACGTCGGACGTGGGACTCGACCGCCTGAGGCCAAGGACTTGGCTCGTGGCGCGGAAAGAGTCCCTCGATGATTCGCTCCAGCATCACTGGTGATCGCTCTGCAGGCGCCAGCGTGCCTTTGGTCTTGACCATTACGATCCTGTAGGCGTCACCCCACGGGTTCGTATTGGCACTCGCGCATAGCCTATCGAAACAGGCCCTCTTGCTGGCCTTAATCGCACTCTTCAGCGTCGATCTGGCAGAACTGAATGCTGCGCGGCGCTCTGTCCTCTGTTCGTCTGTTCGCGAACGCTGCATTCTCCGTCTCGCACGGAGGCACGCACTGCGAAGGTCCGCTATCTCGTCAGTCCACCAGTAGACCGGTGGCTTCCCATTCCTAGGTTGGCGAGTCCTAGGCATGCTGGCGTCGCACGCCCGAGATAGCATAGCAACTAGTTGGTCAGGCGTCGGGCGAAGCCGATTGCCCCCCTCGCGCTCTCGTCTAATTGCCTCTTCAAATACCTCGGCATCAAAATGCGTTGTCTTCCACCCGCGGGAGAACGGAGTGTTGGCCCTACTCGTCGCTTGCCGCCTCTCGTTGTTGTCTACACTATAACAGACCGCCTGGTGGTCGCTATTAGTGTAGCCATCGTCTACCCTCCAGTTCTTGATCAGTCCTGGGCTGGAGAACGTCACGTCGATGATCGACTCCGCGCCATTTCTGCTGAATGTACTTTTGTTCCCAACGTTGGCCTGATCTAGGTTGAGCTTTGCCAAAGCCTCCAACAAGATCTGGCCCCTCTGGTTCGTGAAGCGACTTCCCCACTCAACAGCCCAAGTGTTGAAGTCGCCCGCCACCACCAACGGCGTTAGGCCCGTTAGCTCCATGGATAGGAGATCGACCATCAGGGTGAACCTTTCGGTAGACCAACGTGGCGGAGCATAGCAACTGCAGTAGAACACTCCGTTCACCTTAGCAACTACGTACCCTTCTTCTGAGGTTGAGACAACCTCCTGAACCGGGAACTTGCCCGTCGTACATATGGCCGCCATACTGGACTTATCCGCAACCCAGTTACCGTTTCCGGGAGGGATGCGGTAGGGGTCCGATATGATGGCGATGTCCGACAACGACTCAGTGGCTGCTTGGTGTAGCAGCTGCTGAGCCGCGAAGCAATGGTTCAGGTTCAGTTGCGTCACCCTTACGCCCGTGGTTTCGCAGCCGGCTTACCGGCTGGGCACCTGGGGCCTCCCATAAAGTGTTCGGCGTCCCGTTTCCCGGAACATACCATACACTTGGGAGACTCCCCACAGTCCTTCGCTTGTATGTGTTGGTGCGTGTGTGTGACGCAACACCCCGCGAAAATTTCCCAATGTTTCGTCACGTTGGCATCAGAATTCAGTAAACCCAAGAAGAATGTAATCTAGAACAATAGCCTGCTACCGAGTTTACTTAATACTGTAGGTCAAGCAGTTTGAGCGAAAAATAACTTTAATGTAAACTGGACCATTAGCTTGTTGCCGGGGTTTATTTGTCATGCAAAAAAATCACAGGAGAGTTGTCTGCAAAGCCACGACCGCAAGGATGAAGTAGAATACTTTCACAAGAAAACCCGGCTGCTTGCGTGTCAGTCATATTTTAATTTGTTGTTCAATTCAATATCGGATAAGATACCGATCACATCTTGGCGTTTTCGCTGACAGTGCGAATAGAGTATTCCTTGTGATAAAATAAACAGTGAAAAGCTGATTTAACACTCAAAACTGGGTGGCTCATGTGTTGTCAAAATGAGTCAACTTTTCATTGAATGCATTTACTAGTGCCCGCTATCGCACAGAGACTGCATTTCACTAAAGTGCCTCACTGCATCAGCTGCAATCGATGCTAAACCCGCTGCAACTGCTACGCTATCCGTAGCCATGCTAATATTTTGGCCGCTATACGCTGCTATTGGTATTCGCTGTCCCCGCATCAGCTGGCCCAGCTGCTATCGATGCTGAGATCCACTGCAACTAGTGCACTATCCATTTCCATGCAACAGCTGTGGCCGCTATCTGCCTGGTATCCACTGCACTGTTACTGCTGCTGCTAAGGGAAGACTGCTGTTGTCGCTGTCTAGAACATTTATGAGCTGCTTCGACTGAAACAGGCTTTTATATAGGGATGAAAAACCTATCGATAGTAGTAGGAAATCATCGATAACTATCGATAGCCATTTCAGTCGATAATTCCCATCCTTAGGCCTTTGTCATAGTAGACACGAACGCGAGCGATGGGGCGAGAGACTTGTCGTAGGTAAATGAACAGCTCTCTTTACTGCGGGTTTTTCGCCCCATCGCTCGGGTTCGCGTCTACTATGACAGAGGCCTTACTCTTAGGCCTCTGCCATGGTGAACGCGAACGCGAGCGATGGGGCGAGAAACTTGCCGTAGATAAATGAACAGTCGTGAAGAGAGCTGTTTATTTACCTACGGCAAGTTTCTCGTCCCATCGCTCACGTTCGCGTTCGCCATGGCAGAGGCCTTATACAGACAAATAGCAAATTTAAAATGGTAAGGTCTATGATTCTGTCGACCGTGCTTGGGAAGCAATCATATTAACGACTAATCAGATCAGTCGAATTTTGCGCTTCAACAAGGATTGACCATTCTCAATAATATAGTTGCTTGTCATGATTTGGACTTGATAATTTTTTAATTTTAATTATGCGAAAAATTATTTTTTATGCTGATAATGAAAGCTTTTCGGATGTTGTGCTCATGACTGAAGTAAAAGATAATTCAGTACGTTCTGAGACACGGAGATGAATCCAAATATATATGTTCCAAATTTCTTGAAAGTGTGAATTGATTAAGAGAAAATATTAACTCTTCAATTAGGTTTTTATTTCATCCTGAAAAGGACAATTTGTTGTTTGATTCAATGTTTGATAAGATGCCGATCATATCTTTGCGTTATCACTGGCAGTGCGAAAAAAGTATTCCTTGGGGGAAAATAAACACTGAAAAGTGTGCCTGCTATCGCTCAGAGACAGCATTTCACTAAAATGCCACACTGCATCAGCTGGCCCTGCTTATATAGATGCTGAGACCAACGTCAACCGCTGCGCTATCCCTGTTGCCACAGTAGTGGATGCTTCCTTACCTGGTCCTGCTATCGATGCTGAGACGCGCTCCGCTATCCGTTGCCATACCACAGCTGTGGCCGTTGTCCGCTGCATTGCTGTAGGAATCATTCCGTTTCCATCGAAGTGGTGGCCCAAAAAATCAATCTCCTTTAGTTTGAAAACGCATTTTTCCTGATTCAAAAGAATGCCATATTCACGCATCTTGCTCATGACTTTCGCAAATGATTTATCATGTTCTGCTTCCGTTTTCCCGAACACAATGGTGTCATCTATTAAGTTAACCGCACATCGCAATTTGTTCAATTACTTTCTGGAACATTTTTGGTGCGCAGGATATCCCAAAAACCAAACGTTTGTATCGGTAAAATCCCTTATAGGTTATAAATGTAGTTATTGGTTTGCTCTCGTCGTATCATTCCAACTGATGGAAAGGTTCTCTAAAATCCAGCCACGAAAAGTAGATCGCTCCATTCAATTTCCAACGAATATCTTCAATGGTTGGCAATGGATGTGTATCACGAAGAATGGCCTTATTTACCTGCCGCATATCAATACACAACCGTATATCCCCGCTAGCTTTTAAGACAATAACCATAGGCGACACCCATCTGCTAGGCTCCGAAACTTTTTCAATTACATCTTTTGCAAGTAATTCATTCTATTTTAATTCAACCTGCTCGAAAGTAGCAAACGGAAGCCTACGCAAACGCTGCGCAGCTGGCGGTGCCGGTTTATCCACAGGCAAGTGTATTTAAACTCCACGTACACTTGGGAACGGTTGTGCAACTTTTATACTGTGTAGCGACTCATGCTGGCTCAGGAGACCAGCTATTAACACTCCAAGTTGCATCGCAGTTTTCTTTCCCAAAAGCGGTTGGGTTCCATTCTTCACTACATAAAACACTGCCATGGCTTTCAGCTGATTATTTTTATCATGAACCACTATTTCCGCTTCGAACATATGTGACACTTCCAAACAATCTTTTTGAGCGTATGCTTTGAACTTCCGATCCGAACGTTGCAAGTCACCAACCGTTTAAGCACCATTTTTAACCATCATATTACGTGTGCAATCATCAATAATGTTAGACTGAACTCCTGAGTCAATTTGCATCTCAATGAGTACTCCTCCGAATTCTGCCCACAACAATTCATCTCTTTCATTTGCGGACCACACCATCTAGACAAGTTTATCCTGCTCTTCCTCAACACCGCTGTCTTCAATTGCATGAACTTTGCGATAGGGCCTAGAAAAGGGCTTATTTCGCCTATATTTCGGGCTCGGTTTTGAATGTGTTGGCCTTTGTTGTTCATAATCGTATGAGCTGGGTTCACTCGTTTCGGTGCTGTACTCGTAGTAGGTTTTGATGTTAAACCACTATTGCTGGGCTTATCAAAACAAACCGCCTGGAAGCGGCCACGTCTACCACAATAAGAACAGGATTTGTTCCATGCAGGACAACCTTGCTGAGAGGTATGGTATTTTACGCAAAATCGACATTGTGTTCCCATACGCTGAACATATTCTGTTGTCACCGGTTGATGATGAGAGCTTTGTCCGCTGATCTGCTCGCTTGCGGCTCGGCTAGTTTCGCAAGCATTTATCTGTTTGATTGTCTCTTCCAAAGACAGATTTGATTCCTGAAGCAACTTCTCCCGCAAATGTGTAGGAGCAAATTGCAGTGTCTTGTCGACAACTGCTAATTCGGAACTTTCGGCTGTAGTTCTCCTGAAGTTACACTTACTTGCGTGAACCTGTGTTCGCATTACAAATTTAGCTAAAGATTCACCAGGTTCTGTTTTCATGTCCCAGAAAATGTACCTTTCATGAGCTTCATGACGCTGCGGAGCAAAATATTCAACGAGTTTTTTGATAGCCACGTCATAAGGATCTATCTTTTTTTTCTTGTCATCGGCGACATCCGCGCCAGAAATGTTGAAAAAGATTTCCTGGAGTTCAAAGCCACCATCCGCCAACAAAACATCCTTTTTTTCATTCGAACCCGTTATCTTAGCCGCTTTGAGGCAAATTTCAGAACCTCTCTTCCAGGTGTGCCATTTTTGGCTTCGATCAGTAAAGTCTACGCCCGTGAACGTAAATGGCGGAAGGTTTAAAAATGCTGTACCTTCCATTCTAAAAAATAATTATTCAGATTTAAATTTACTATAAATCTTTATCAACATACCTACTACAAAAACAATAAAATCTGTACCGTATCTGATCTGTACCAAACCGTTGCCAAGTCACGATAGCCTTCCTTCGCTTCCAAGTCGCGAGATCTTCCTGCCGCTTTTACGTCGCGGTAGTTATTTGCCGCTTCTTTATCGCGGTAGCCTTTATCTACAGTATGTAAAAAAATCATAGACACCCCCCCCCCCCTGTACTGTTGCTTACCCAATTGAAAACTTAAATGGGCATGCAAATGGCTTTCTGTTCTCAATGGAGTTATTCATTTAGAGTTTATCTTTCATTTAATAACAAAAACAACATTTCGCGGGTTATGGTATGGGGTTCAATGTCTTGAAATGGCTGTGGAACGTTGGAGTTCATAGACAAAATTATGACGAAGGAAGTTTACTTGGACATTCTTGAACGTAACCTTCACGCCAGCGCCAGAAAGTTAAAAATGTCACGAAACTTCATCTTCCAACAGGACGGAGATCCCAAACATACCGCAAAAATAGTGTCGCAATGGTTTTTTAAGAAGAAAATCAAGGTTCTTGATTGGGTTGCTCAATCCCCAGATCTAAATCCCATTGAACATCTTTGGGCTATTCTCAAGAAAAAAGTTCGAGAACAGAACCCGACGTTTTGAATGTACTGAAGCGCGTCATATCTGAGGAATGGGACAAAATCGAACCAAATACCTTCCAAAAACTTGTGGAGTCTATGCCAGATCGATGCCAAGCCGTGATTCTGGCGAAAGGAGGCCACACTAAATATTAAGCGTGCAAGTTCCTAGGGTGTGTTTAATTTTTTGACATGAATTTTATGCCTTTTTTCACTTAAATAACTATGTTAAGGGAAATGTTAACTGTGAAATGTTGTTTTTGTTATTAAATGAAAGATAAACTCTAAATGAATAACTCCATTGAGAAAAGAAAGCCATTTTCCCACTAAATTAAAAGCCCACTAATTAAAAGCCGCTGGGCTGGATACCTTAAATAAAGCATTTCTTATGTAAAATTGGCCAATAAATCGATAGGTGATATTTTCATTCTGTGCAGGGCACGGGAAATGGCCTTTTTCGCCTCTTTCCACCATATTTTTGCGTATTTTTGGAAATGAAATTTAGAGCACCAAAATCGCACTGAAAAACGATTAATTTAGACAATTAAAAAACAGGAAAGATACTGCAAAATAGTTAGGATAGTGAAGAATATAGCCTAAAGCGATTCGTAAGCCAGGGAGGAAAATTGAAAGTAAAACTGTCAATCAAACCATTATCATTATTATTAATGAAATAAAATAAATTATAATTTTAGCTGTCACAAAAAAGGTGCTATTGTAAAGTTTATTTGCTCGTTAGTTTGACCGAACAATGAATATTATCTTATTCATATGCATTCGGTTCCACGTTACTGGAAACAACGTTAGCAAATTATGTTGCAACAAGGCTCGCTATTGGCTGTTTCAGTTGCTGACGGACGGTGATTGGGGATGCACGTGCCTTTGAGCAGCGGTTTTTTGAGCTTCCCACAACTGATCGTTTGCACGAAACCAAAGTCTACCGAAACATCGATTTTCATGTGTATGATACATAGGGTAACCGCTCCATCTCAGTACCTATATTCATCTCACCACGCATTTTTGATCAATTTATCGTCAAATTTCACTATATTTTCAACGTAAACTTTCAGCCACTTGAGAAAATCGAGAGGCAAATAGATTTACGTTCAAAAATTTGTAGAAATTTGACGGTAAATTGGACAAATGAGAGAAATAAGATAAATATGGGTGCACCAAGCTGTTGAGATGAATAATGGAGCGATTATCCTATTCTGATTTCAATTTCTGTCAATGCATTCATAGTACAACGGTTGCATTATGCATTTTAAACATTATTTGTGCAAAGTTAGAGCAATCGATGTGCGTTTTGAGAGGGCGCATCAGTTCATTAAGTTTTGCGTGTAGAGCTTGAATTCCTTGCATGGTTGTTAAATTCAAAAGCAGATGCTGCAAACAATTAGTTCTTTATGACTCCATTAACTCCCCTGACAACAACAGGATAAACCTGACGATAATAGAACCGATACCCTGTGTAAAGAAACTTATTTTACAGCAAACGTCTTATCCCAAACAAAAGCATACCTCTTTGAAGAGAAAGAACCCTGTATACAATCCTGCTTTGAAATGGAAATCAACATAATAGGGTAATGGATCTAGTAACATATGTATGTATTATAATCTATATGGGTCATTCATTTCATACGAAGAGTCCATACCACTTGGACACGACCATCACAGATTTACGGAAAGTTGGGGGAATTATCCATCTAGGTTCACAAAAATTCCAAATTTGGTGTCGATTGGGATACCCCTGCTTTGTGGGACCTCCCTTTTTGTTGCAAAATAACGCATTTTTTATCAAAACTCATGATTTTTTATCAAAACTTATGATTCGCGTGCACTGATTATCTATCCTGTGCTGTGAGAGCTATCGTGGCACCCGATTTAGTAT